>NW_027271690.1:2610000-2870000 GCF_040938485.1 Diadema antillarum
GTCTACACATGACGTCATGAACTCAAGTAATCTCCTTATCCGGTGGTTACAACACCAAAATTTTAAAAATTCATAACTCTCGCATCTATTGTCCGATTTTCCTCAAACTTTCACTAATATGTTCAACTAATGTTACTGCTTTCACTCAATCCACATTGATTTTTGGGTTTCTGTTACCATGAACGTCAGCTGCTTTTAAATTAAAATACTGCTTGTGATTATTATACGAACGACCGATGTCGATATTCGGTGTATGTTCTTAGGCTATCTGAAGTCCGATTGTCATGAAACTACTACCATGTTTTTTTTTTTCTTTGTACATCAAAGTAACTTTCGACATGGGGTAATTTTGTTGTTCTTTTATTCGCAGCATTCCTTGACAATGTTAATACGATGAATTCAGCCTTGTACATGTGACGTGTATTACAATAGCAAGACTGATGCTGGGTTTTTTATTTTTTATTTTTTTTTAGTCAACTTTTTGGTTATGTTTTTAAAATAAAATCGATTATTTCACATATCCCTAATTTTGATTTGATTTGATTTGATTTGATCTATTAATTCCTGTATTATCATTGCACAATATTGTCACCAGGAATATCAAGATATATGAATTATTGCATAAAATAATACATTGTGAAGAGTTCCAATGCAAAAACAGATTATGTCCATGTTCTATCAGTTTCAGAAATATGACATTGAATCAACTGAAAAAGAACAACAACAATGCATTACAACAATTCTTATACAAACACATATGCATGAAACAATTTGTTCAATGTATTTGTATTATTAGAAAAGAGAGGCCTTTCCCGATTTTTCCCAAATACTCAGTTGACAGCCAGTGTACATTCTAATTCACCTGCTACTAAATTTACTGCTGCTACTCCTATTTCTGGCTTAGCTTTGGCAATGCAAATCTGTGTAGTCGTAGTTGCCTGTGGGCATGCATTCTACATACACTGACATAAGTAAACTATAGAGGGATGTGGGCTTGCATCTAGAATTAAGTGGTGTCGCGAATTGGTGAGAGTATTTTTGGAATTGATTGTTGTTTGAGCTATTCGTTTATGTGCAAATGAAGTTAGCTGCCAAATCACATATCATCATGATTATTGTTAGCTCAGGGTAATGTCTTTCTAACATTGCAACACTTCGAAGTGTATGCCAAGAGGAAACCTACACCGACTTTGCCCACCTCGTCGCAGTATTTTGTTCGTATAGTATACGTGAAGTCCTACAAAGGAAACCCCAATCATTCAAGCAGTTGTTGCGCTATAGCAGTAAGGTTGATTTAACCGTTGCCTTTGGTAATATTCCCGTAGCTTCACCACGCCTGTTCTAATGATGTTCAAAATTTGAAACGAAAGGACTTTTTTTTTCTCGAATCCACAAGCAATCTGTTTTTCTGATCATAGCATGTCAACCAATTTGCTAATAACCGGTCTCCGTGAAATGGCCCTGCTAGCCAGCTTAAAGCTGAACTCCGTTGTAAAGCATTTCAAAATCTGGCTTCAGCTATCTTTTACTCAATTCAATTCAGTTCAATTCAATTCAAATTTGTTTCCATTTTCCGACGCGAACTTAGACATTTCACTTTCTTAGGTAACCAGAGAATAAGGTTTCATAAGCAAAACAAATCAAACTGAAAAGAGTTTTTACAAAATCGTAAACTGCTACCTTACAGCAAAAGGTAACATGCCATCCGAAAAGTGGCATGAAATTATCAATGAGAAAGACCATAGTCCAAAAATTGTAGCAGACGCAACACTAACTCTGCACACGGTGGCTCTTAGACACTAGTCTACAATCCTGAAACTGATCACTTCTAGCAATGACATGGTGTTTCGATTCAGTTAAATGATGTTCTTGTGGACCTGGGCCCCGTTTTATCAAAAGATTATAAATTTCCTTACCACACAGGCTGCCATAGACTTACCATATAGAAATCAACTATACAGTTAATTATAACTCTTCATAAAACAGGTCCCAGAAGAGGCAATAACGAAAGTATAATTATGTTTTTAACATAACAAGTGAAATTATGCACTCCCAGATTAAACTGTTCTTTGAGGTCTGTTCCTTCCACTCGTGTATAAGTAACTGAAGTTTTTATTAAATCCATCGTAGATGTAACCGCCACCTTAATAGCGTTTACAGAGCCATTCAAGATTGATTCAAGGTGGGCGTCTTGTACCCCCCCCCCCCCCCCTCGCGCCATCTCATTTTCGTATGCCTTTCTTGGAGGGGAGGATGAGGAGGAGAAGGAGTTGATAGTTTGCTTGCTCCATGAATAATGTCATTTTCTGCTATGTTCGTTTCGAGAATCCAGAGTGGAAACACGGTGATATTACTCATTATCATGCTTGCTTGTATTGGCATTTCGACATCCTTCCACAACATCAGAAAAAGAAAACACTTTGTTGTCATCGATTACTAGCGCCAGAATAAAATATGTGATCTACTTAAGCAGATATCTACTTATCTTGATGTCACACAAATATGCGATGATACCAGAAAAAAAGAAGAAAACAATGTAAAGGTGATCTCAACGTGCTGATATCGCCCGTGAATATCAGAGGAGGAATAAGTAACAATAATTGAATGAGAAATCGAATAGTTCTGACTCGTTCAATTCTAATGCCACCTGTTCGTGTGACAATGTGATGCGGCGAACAGTGTAGCTAGTAAACCACAAACACCCACGAACCGATTATGGCGATTGATGATTATTTCAACATACGCTATTGCTATTCAAACCGATCCTTTGAAACTCATTACCCCACCCTTATATGTTTATCAAATTAGCCGTTCAACGGAATAAAAGTCCGCAGAACAGAGTGGTAGAAATAATCTTAAAAGCCAGTCGTACGCTGAGAATGATATTGAATTCTTACATACTTTGGCAGGTTTTCACAGTGATCTTTTTGTTGTTGTTGTTTTTTTTAGCCACATTATGCAAAGTAGTTGAGGAAATTATGGCTGTATCTTGTAACTCCAACCCCTTCTTTTTTTTCCCCAAAGCTATCATACAAAGCATTTTTTTTTTTTTGCCGGTAGATTGTTTTACACTAACAACCCTTTCCTCTTCGGAATAGAAAAGAAAAATATTGATAAGCTTTGCAAAGAGTGCAGCTTTATTCATTTTTAACTAGGTGCCAAAACACGTCACCAAAAACACACGACAATCTATTGAAGATTTATGCGTACGTATTGTTAATGGGAGACGTGTGAACTCATGACGTCACCGCCTATCTCATTTGCATATTATTTCAGTCCCTTCTCGACAATAATTTCGCACTTTACGTTTAGTGTTTACTTCACTTTGATCACTTCAGTTTCCATGATCATGATGACAATATGTGACCCTGCACCACAAAACCAACAAAAAGTCGCCTGACATGGATTTTTAGTTAAGAGCAGATTCTGAAAGAGCAGACTCTAATCTTTAAAATGATTTATAACTCAATCCAAATGGACTTTCTCAACCTATTAAAATATTGGAAAGAAAGGCCACACTCTGGAAAATGTGAACTGAGAAAACAGGCTTTGAAGTACAGGGTCTATTCAAGCAAAATCTTTACCAAGCTATGGTAGCTGTGGGATGAATGGAACAAAAAACAGGATGTTGACCACTGGAGCAACAACAATGAAAGGATTATTAGATTAAGCTGAAATTTAGCATGCTTTATTAACACATTCTGTAGATTATCAAACCCAACTTTCAATGCAGCAGCAACATTCTTTCCAAAGTAATTAGAGTTGAAAGTGTAAAGTATCGACAGGGTTTTTATGAGATGAAAAGACGGCTCTATGAGAAACACCTGATCACACTATTCCACCAAAAAGTGTTCGAGAAAAACTGCTGAAAACACAAATTCCTGTGTGTTTTTTTTTTTTTATGATCCCAATTTTAACGCAATGTAGAAGAAGACTTGCTCTATCAGAAATTGTGAAAAAAAAAACCTCAAGATTGGTTAGGTTGACCCATTTCACCTATTTTCAGTCCTCACACAAAATCACTTTTTGTTCGTTTTGTGATGCACGGTCACATTTATTATAATGATAATAATGATGATGATAATGATGATGATGAATTACTGGTTATATGACATTTGCTCCTGCGGCAATTGCTCCCATGATACATCTGCACGCTACGTCAAACGTGAATTCTACCCACAAACATAACCCTAACCCTAATCCTAATGCTTACATCAAATCAACCTAAAACTCAATAACAACCATAGTCCTAACACTAACCCTAAGTCTAGTAGAACATAACAGGCAATTGTCGCACTAGCAAATAGTGTCACCATAATTACTATTATAGGGTATACTCTTTACATTTCACATGGTTTGGCGTACTTTGTTCTCTGTCCCCATAAAAAAGTGCTATGTTATTTTGTTCTTGTTGAAAAATCAAATAAAAATTGATTTGACTTGAATTGAATTTGAATATAGTTGAACTGAAATGAATTGAAATGAATTGAAATTGATTGATACTTCTAAACATTATGTTAAGTTGATTTCATATTCCCTTTTTGTCAAAGCCAACGACTAAATACAATTTCACTTTAAAGTGTGGAGTTTTGACACTGGTTTTTCCATTCACTAGCATCCCTGAGACCGACTTTCATCGCTGGAATATTTGGCAAAATTGCTGGAGGGGGACAGCGTGTGGGCGGGAAAGGACATTCTATCACTTCAACAAGTCCTACTGACGTTGTCCAACTAAAGCGTTATGCCGAAGATACTGCGACATTTGGACAGAGGAGAACGCGATGACCGGGGGGAAACGGGGCGAGTGTATGGGTGGTGGAAGGGTGTACGTAGCTGAAAACCTGGAAATCATATGCTTTGTTTGTTTGTCAAAATCAAAAGTCGAGAAGGAATTGCATGATGATTCTTTTATCCCCCACGAGTGTACAGAGCTTGGCGTAACGCGCAAGCGGTTCCAAAGCGGCCAGTACACAAATAAGAAGGAACAGAATGTAACGTACCGTTAATGAGATTGTTTTAATATTAAACAGGTTGAAATGAAAAATTATATTCTCTGAGATGTTCAACAATTAAACTGGTGAGCCTTGTAATTCGCTAAGGTATTTCCAAGTGCCACAATGTAATAATACTGGTGACTCGAAAGTAGGTGCACTGCGATATCACACTGTGATGCCCGTCCTAATGGTTCAGATATCATATAAATCAGGACAGTACTACTTTAATGATGTCAATTCATTCGTTTTATGTTACATCAGTTTTTACTTAACAAAAACAGATCAAATATCAGTAGAGTTATCACCAGCTATGCGGGCCTTCCGAACTACGAAACATGTCAAGTTGCAAGCCTGCTGAACATTAAGTAACCGGACTATTCCAGGATTTTGTCATGCAGGGTCACGTATAATAATCTTGTATAAAATGTTTGTTTTTAATTATTGTTTTGTTCTAATTTTCTCTCTTTAGGATTATTGTGAACTTGCGTATTGCTTTGCTTACTTTTCCTTTCAGCATTCATTCTGAAACTCGTGAGGCACAATGGGATATATACAGTTCATATTGACCAACAATTCTATACTGCATGCACGGACTATTTTGTAGTTCATGGAAGTTCATTCCTGAACAAGCAAGATAGAGTATTTATTAAAAGTTGTTTGGAGGCCCGCGGGAAGAGGGGAAAATGGAAAAGAAAAAAGAGAGAGTGAGATAATCTCTTCAGTTCTGTATTTGTCTAAGCACGAGACTTGAGAGAGAGAGAGAGAGAGAGAGAGAGAGAGAGAGAGAAAGAGAGAGGGAAAGAAGGGGAGTCAAAGAGAGAAGGGTGAGGGAGAGAGAAGGAGAGATGAGTGAAGGAGAAGGATAGATGGATGGACGGACTGATGGAGAATATTTTAGGAGGAGGGACGGGTGAGAGTGAAAGGGAGAGAGGGATAAGAGGAGAAAGATGCTGAGGAGGACAGTAGGGAAGAGGAAGAAACGGGCTTTGGCAGAATGATTGAACGCGAAACGTATCGTTCCCTAATCGAAAACATTCTGCATGGGGTAAAAGTAGGAGAGGCTAAACTAACCGTAAAAGTGCAAGAGAACTCTTATTTGGCATTTCAATCTTTCTTCGTGAAAGAGAGAGAGAAAAAAATGGAACAGTCAGAGAGGAGATATTGTCAGGTATAACAGCAAAAAGCTTGGCTTTGAGTTGTGATAAAGAAATGGAAAGTTGGGAGGATAAGGAGGGTGCGTACTATAGATCTGGAACACAGAAATATTTTGATAGTTTCGTGGCCAGTAAAAAGCAGTTAACCCGCAGTTTTCGCGGGTTTCGGTTATAAAGTGATACTATGATCTCAGTCAAACGAAAAGGAAGAGTAGCTATATTGATAGACCAAGCTATGTATTTAGGGCCTACTAGTACCCGCAAGTACCTATACATGATTTTTTTTTTGTCCATAACAAAATAGAAACTATCAAAAAAAAAATGTAGGACGGAAGCGGATAAGCCGGAGAAGACCCTTGGGTACAGAATTCCTGACCTACTATCGCTTCATCGGGGAGCGGAGAGTTCCCCGAGAGGGATCGCCAGGTGTTCCGCAGACGAAAGTTCGTCGGAGTGAAAAACTGGGACGTACACACGCGCGCGGTTATCATTTGCACGAAGGATGATGAAGCCACTGGTAAATTCGTTGCCTAGCAACCCTTATCGCACTGTTCCGGAGATGATGGTGGTAGAGATACCCTTGTAGATGGAGATGATAATGATGTCGACAATTTTCTATAATCAAGGTTAGTAGCCTATTGCACATCCATTGTGGTTCCTTACAGTGACTAAGCGATGCGAAATATTATTATCTTCATATAACTTGTTATTGTCATGGTTTCCCACCTTCCTTGCAAGTTCTAAACTTGCGAGCACACACACACGCACACATACACACAGAAAACAAAAAACAGGAAGACACACATAAGAACGCAAACATGAACAGTTGTATGGAATCGTATGATGTTTGAAATCTATTGAAAATAATATGCAGCTAGAATAGAACAAGACCATCATTTAGACTGAAGAGAATTGTAAAGCCCGAGTGATCTTATTTCGTCAGTTTGTAAAATGTTTCCTCAGCGGACTTGTAAAAGCAGTATACGCCTGTTCAGAAGCGAAAAACACGAAGGAAGTATAATAGTGAAGCAATGTAATTAATAGTACAAGTAGGCCTACAGTGTAGGTTACTAGTAGTGACAACAGCAGTAACAGTACTACTAATACTACTACTACCACCACCATTACTATTACTAGTAGTCATAGTAGTAGTAGTAGTAGTAGAAGTAGTAGTGGTAATGATAGTAGTAGTAGTAGTAGTAGTAGTAGTAGTAGTAATAGAAGAAGTAGTAGTAGTGGTAATAGTAGTAGTAGTAGTAGTAGTAGTAGCAGTAATAGTAGTGGTAATAGTAGTAGTAGTAGTAGTAGGAGTAGTAGTAGTGGTAATGATAGTAGTAGTAGTAGTAGCAGTAGTAGTAGAAGTAGTAGTAGTGGTAATAGTAGTAGTAGTAGTAGTAGTAGCAGTAAAAGAAAAGAGGAAGCAGATGAAAGGGAGAAAGAATACGGAGAACAGAAGAAGAAAAATTATAGAAGAAGAGAGTTAAAAAAAGTGAGCAGGAGAAGAGAATTAAAAAGGAAAAGGGCGATGAAAAAAGGAGAATGAAGAAAAACGGTACTGAAATAAAAAGAAGATGATGATGATGATGATGATTATGATGAAGATCTATCAGAAGAAGAAAAAGAAGATGAAGGAGAAAAATAATAAGAAGAAGAGTACCTTCAAACCTACCTTCACAACGGCACAAGATGATAGATGAGTTCTTTGCCGTAGAAGCTGCTGCGTGTTGATCGGTTATATCCTTTCTCGGCGATGCGCAAAAAGTCAAACGTATTGGTGATGTTGCGTTGGCAGTGTGCGCAGATCCATCGCTATAATATCCATTGGATCGCAAACTAACACACGTGAGAGGACGCCCCCTCCCCTTCTCTCCCCCCCCCCCCCCCCCGCCCCCTCTTTTCCTCCCTCTCCGTTTCTGTCGCACATTTGGTATAATGAATATTCTTTCTTTTTTTTCGCATTCAGTGTGAAGTGCTTTCTGAATCCATTGTATAGCTTTAGCAGGCATTTAGGACGCTATCTATGCAGGCTTTATGAGTTCCAGTCATTTGCATTAAAACAGTTTACAAAGGTGTGCACAATTGTGAAGTCATTTTTGGGAGGAGTGGTGCTAGGGCAAGCTGGGACATCATTGTCCCACTTCTCCCTCTATTCAAAATTGTGATTAAAATATCACAGACTGTCTTATTATTATCTATTTTTATATTATTTTCAGGCGCTTTAATAGCAATATTCTCTTATGGACCATAATGGATATTCTTTGCGATGAATTTTTTCGTGGTGTAAATATATTTCTATATATATATGTACATATTTTTTGTCAATCTTTTTTCTTTCATATAAACAATATACAGATTAGTTTATTACAAAATGATAAATATTACCTTATGTATTACAGGATGTAGTTGTCAAAAGGATTAAAGATATATCACAAGTGCTAGAAGTAAGGACTGATCCCTGGAACTCATATACAGTCTGTGGCACATACTGGACATGTACCTATACTGACTGCCAATTTAACCAACATGTTCGTTCGTTTGTTCATTCGTATTTATTTTGCTTCTCAAATCAAATCAAACAAAAAATGAATAACATCAATGTGACAAATTTAAACCAAACATAACCAAATGGCAAAGGAGCAATACAAAACAAAAGTGCAGTTAATACTACATGCATAACAAAAATCTTTGTAAAACGTTGATAGTTACATATGATACAAATAAGGCAGTACATTTTGATTAAATAAGGAAACAGGAGACCGTCAGCATAAGCATAGCTTGACTGGGCTGATGGCCTCATTGGGAAATATAACTCAGGTTTGCCTCTCACAGAAAGTAAAGATTTTTTGTTGTTGTTCTACATTACAATAGTATGCTTTAGAGGGAAAAGAAAATGTAAGTGAGTGCTGTGCAAGTGCAATAGGTGAGTTGAATGTTTGTGTTGGGACCATTTATAATATACAGCTGTATAATTATTCTTCAGTATATCAATACAATGATACTAATAATAATTTCAAACCAAAACATAACCAAAATCATATCAATTATCATACTTTATTTTACTAAATATCAAAATCATATCAATTATCATACTTTATCTTACTAAATATATTGAGTTAAAATATATTTCTTTAAACTACCTTTGAAAGAAAACAGAGATGTTCGTGTCCTCAGGGAGTCGGGTAAAGCATTCCATGCGTCAGGGCCGTGATGCCTCACTGACCTGTGAGCTATAAGGGATTTTGGATTATGCAAATGGAAATCTGTTGAGTGTCTTGTAGGGTTCCAATGAATGCTTGCATTATAATCGAAGAGGTTTTGAAAGGACTGTAGCAACAAATGTTGCGTGTACTTATACATAAATACAGAAGTTTGAAACATATGTATATCATCAATTTTTAACACATTTAGCTGCCTAAATAATGGGGTCGTATGCGCTGAGTACGTAGAGTGTGAACATATTCTGATCACCTTCTTTTGCAATATATCTCCAGAACAATGAATTTACCTGCGTCTTATTACAATTACCCAAAACAATATTACAATAAGCCATATGAGGGAAAATAAGTGCATTATACAGCATATGTAATGATTTAGATGACAATAAATATCGCAATTTATATGATATACCGATCTGTCTGGATATAACAGTTGTTATATTCCTTGTATGATCATGCCAAGTCAATTTATCATTCAAAATCACTCTCAAAAGTTAGTATACGTTCGTCCAATTAACAATTTTCCATCAATGCAAATAATGAATTCATCAGGTTGAGAATGTGAACTGTTAAAATACATAAATTAGTTTTTGAAATCTATTACTTTTAAACCATAAATCAATTTTCAATAATTCAGTGTTTGATATATTTACAACGGTATCAAAACTTCTGTGAGAAAATACAATATTTGTCTCATCCGCAAAAAGTGTGTAAGGCAATAAATGAACAATATCATTTATGTATTAAATGAATAATAACGGTCCCAAGATGGAACCTTGCGGGACACCACATTTAATTGTAAGTAGTTGTGACTCTGTAGTTCGAAATTCAACATATTGTTGCCATTTCTTCAAATAATCTACAAACCATAATAAAGTATTACCACGCACCACATAATAACAGAGTTTTTTAATTAATATATCATGATCTATAGTATCAAATGCTTTGCTAAGATCCATAAACATACCAATAACATGTTCTTTACTCGACAAACAATCTATTACCTTGTCATAAAGTTGAATAATAGCTTGATTCGTTGAATGGAATTTTTTAAAACCATACTGATTTGATACAAGTATATTATTACTATCTAACAAATCATACAGACGGCAATGCACTATTTTCTCAAGAATTTTTGATATTGCTGGTAGAACCGATATTGGCCGATAATTAGACACAACTGATGAATCATCTTCTTTTTTTTTTTGTAAATTGGTACTACTTTAGCTATTTTCAAAGAATTTGGGCAGACACCTGTGGTAAGCGATAAATGAAATATATAGCACAAAGGAGTAGAAATGAAATGTATAACCTTTTTTAAAAGGTTTACACCTATTCCATCTTGTCCAGTTGACTTAATACCTTTGAGAGATTTTACAATATTAAGAACTTCATATGAGCTTCATAATTTGCCTAAAATATAAGGAATTTACTGAGGGTTCAGGAAGAGTTACAGTAAAATTATCATTAATAATATTTATTTTCGAAGCTAATTTCAAACCAACATTTACAAAATAAGTATTGTTTTATTTTGTTTAGTTTTCCGTGTAATGATGGAGAACAAAACCCGAGAAGTTTTACATTTCTTACACAGTGCAGTTTACATTTCACACAAATAATCCATAAGCTATTTTCAAATATAATGACTTTCTACGTTTAATGACCTTTAAATGTTTAGGCAATTAATTTCACAACTTCGCACCTATGAACGAAAATGAAAATTGTCCTGATATTGTTTTGCATTTTGGAAATTGAATAAGCCCATGTTCTTTTCCTCTTGTAGAATGATTGTGTTGCATAATCTCACAATATTCCAGGATATCATGTGGGAAATTCTCTTTAATCAAGTCATACATTAGTACATTTATCCCAAATTTATGCGTGTGTATCTTTAAACTTTCAAACAATAATTCTTAGTTACTTGTCATTGGACTGAATGTCACTGCACGTGTGGCCAATTTTTTGAGTTAACAAAATTCAGTTCAAATGTGATATAACATGCTGAGGAACTAAATGTCGTAATCTAAACAGGAGGCCAACTTTTTGACGAATACATTTATTGATTGCGTCAATATGACTTTTCTAGGTCAATTGTTTATCAATTATTACCCAGACGAAAGATGCTTCCTTGCCTTCTTTAATGTTTGTTTCTGCCATCTTGAGTATTCGCCATTTATTCAGGCATTCCTGCCTTTACTTGTAATTACCACATAATTGGTTTTCTGTACATTTATTGTATATAACTTTATTGTGAGAATACTAATCTACTACATTTTGCAGGTGATTGTTCACTTCATGTGTGTTGATTTTTTTTTGTCATTTCCACCAAAAGTATAATGAAAAACATTTGTATCATCAGCAAACAATCGAAACTGAAAACAAAAATTGTAAAATTCGGCAAGTCATTAATATACACCAAAAACAGTGAAGGCCCAGGAATGTTGTGTTTTGTTTTTTTGTCATTTCCATCAAAAATATGACAAACATTTGTATCATCAGCAAATAATCGAAACTGGAAAAAAAAATTATTTTCTCGATACTCGACACAAATGCTTTATAGCATAGGACTTGTAAATTGGAGAGATAGCTCCGAAACCACTTCAAAGCTACTCCACAAATACCATAATAGGCCAATTTACATAATAATATCATGATTTATTGCATCAACAGCTTTTTTTGTGGTATTCCTTGCGTGTCTCACGTGAAAGTAAACACGGTTCCATTGTATAGGATGTTTTCTTTATCGACATGCTCACCTTGTTTGATATCCACACGGTTGAAATAAGGTATAAGTTTCCAATCCACTTGATTTTCTTTTAGGGACCGCACACTGCAACACTGATTGGGGGTTGTGTGTGTGTGTATGTGGGGGGGGGGGGGGGGGAGTTGGGGCTGCCCCTCCATTTATTCTCTGAATGTTTTAAAATTGCCTTTTATTGTTGTGACATATATTATTCCTTAAAAGAATTATTCGCAATTGATTTGACTGCGTCGTCATCATTTTCTCATACCCTGTTAACTTGTACTCTCTTAAAATATGAAATAAGATTTCGATTTGAAATGAATTGAATTACACTAACTTCAATTCAATTGAATAAAATTAAATTGGCCGGAATTGAATCAGATTGAATGGAATGATAGATTTTATGTTGTCGTCGTGCAGCTCTTAATCAAGTGAATCATACCTAATGTAATCTCTTGACAATACAACATAAGCTTTTGAATGGAATGAACTTGAAATGAATTGCATCGAATTGAATTGAGATTAACTGGATTAAATTTAACTCAATTGTATATCCGTCGTCTTGCAGCTCTTAGGCTATTAATTCATACCTCGTTAATTTTTACTTTCTTGAAAATACGAAAAAAGTTGTTGAATCAAATTGAAGGAATTAAACTAAACAGAAATTAATTGGATTGAATTGAATAGTAGATTCAGTGTCGTCGTGTAATAAATAAGGCTATTGGTTTGTTTGTGGAAATCTATACATATATGATACATATATTTGACCCTGCACCTCAAAACAAACAAAAAGTCGCCAGACATGAATTTTTAGTTAAGACCATATTCTGAAAGAGCAGACTTTAAGCTTTAAAATGATGTATAACTCAAATCAAATGGACTCTCCTAACCTATCTAAATATTGGTAAGAAAGCACAAACTCAGGAAAAGTGTGAATTGAGAAAAAAGGCTCTGAAGTACAATGTCTATTCAAGCGCTTAATCTTTACAAAACCGTGCTGGCTGTGCGATGAATGGGACAAAAAACAGGAAGTAAACCACCAGAGTAACAACAATGAAGGGATTATTAGATTAAACTGAAATTAAGCATGCCTCATTAACACATTCTGTCCATGATTAATGCCAACTTTCAAAGCAGTAGCACTATCCTTTCAAAAGTTATTAGAGTTGAAAGTAAAGAGTGTGGACAAGGTTTTTCAGAAATGAAAAAGGGATTCTAAAGACACACCTAATCACACTATTCTGCCAAAAAATTAATGTTCGAGATAAACTGCTAAAAAAACACACTTTCCTGCCCGTTTTATGATACCAAATTTTAGCATAATGTAAAAGAAGACCCGCTCTTTCAGAAAATATGAAAAAGTCAAGTTCGGCTAGGTTGACCCATTTCACTTATTTTCAGTCCTCATGCAAAATCAGTGTGTGCGACTTTATGTTCGTTTTGAGGTGCACGGTCACATATTACCGCTAGATTTTATGCTATTCTTTAGTAGAATTTCATTCAATATGAGGCTCATTTTCACTAGATGACTAGCGCATCAATCTATCGCTCTACATCCTCGCCGTATACATCAAGTCTCATGATTTCATATTCTTGAGATGCCCACGCTATAGGTGAAACCCTATACGGTAGCAATTAGTTCTTCTCAGAAGCCAACGTGATGCAAATTTCAAACAACCATTTGCAAGAGAGGACTGAGTGGCTTCCCGTATATCGTTTATCTTCAAGACCAAAATATGCGTATCACCACAGGCACATGCCACGAACATAATCCTCTTCTAAAATCTCAGCGACGACGACTTTTGTGTGGAAGAGATTACAGTTGCTAAATCAAGAACTGAGAATGGAATCGTGTTTTTGAATATATATACTTTTATTTAGCAAAGGAATGGGAGCATTTCGAATGTGATGTCATTGTTAGTACCTAAGAGTTTAAGGAATATTTTACCATTTGCACATGAAATAAAAACCCAACTTTAGTGCTTCGAAATGTGAGTTAGGGAAGGAAACAACCAATGTGAAAATGTGAATCAATATAATTAATGCTGACCATTGATGAATATACAAGATATAATGAAAATGTTTGTAGACTAAACCGTCTATAATTATGGTTTATTGAGAAAAAAAAATGATATCTCCTTATATTTTAGGCTTTATTGCAACATTTTTACATGGTAGGATGTTTTGTGATACAACTGACCTACACATATGCATCAAATGTGATATCTCGAACGTGTTTAAATCACTGCTCCCAAAGGTAAATAGTGCTTTTAAATGAAAATTCTAGACCACTAAATCTATTTGAAATGAAAGAGTACGGTTTTACTATAACAACAGCGATTTTATTCATCAAAATCGTACCAAAAATAAGGAAGTTATGACCTTTTAACGATTCGACAAGTTTGGTAAAACAGTTCTCAAGCAGTTGGCATGTATGAACAGAGACGACAGCGGAGTGAGCTTATGATGTCATCAATTCGAATTAACATTATTCCATTAACGAAGAAAAAAGAACGAAAAATGTGTGAAACCTGTTATTCCCGACTGAATAACTTCAAAATAATGATTAGGAAGATACGTTCAACTAGGATTTCAGACAGGGGCACAAGACAATGCGTTGGAACAATAAAACTGGAAATTTCAAGATTTTTTTTAGGAACGATATGGCACGTTGTGCGGCAATGACGTCATCAGCTCACTGACTGCATTATTATTCAAATTACCTCAGCAAGAACTGTTTCATCAAACTAACGAAACTTTACAAATCTCATAACTCCCCTAATTGCGTCCGATTTTCAATATTATTCAATCTTTATTTCCGATTCAGTATATAGATTTAAAAAATGCATGTGAATATGAGCAAATTGCACAAAAGTGCATGTTTATAAAAAACAATGAAATAATAACAAAACAAGGAAAGATTATGAAAAAGAAGAAAAAAATGGGGAAAACAGATAGCATATAGGTATATAAAAACACAAGCTCATTAACATTGTTTGTGCTTTTGATCAGAAAATGGCATGTACGTAGAAACCCAGAATAGACCGAGGATAATGAAAGTGGGTGAACTTTCGAGACAGCGTAGGAAATGTCACTCCATTCTCCATCGGGACAGGTTTTTAATAAAGTTTGTTTGTTTGTTTGATTTTCTTCAAAATAATTTCATACATGAATCAGAATTTTTCCAGTAATACCTTACAAAACATCAATATATAGATTATAATGTTCACAATTCAAGGAGAGAAGATAAATGTGTACATTGATTCCATTATTAAAGTGTACAATCCGGTATTACCAGATTTGCAATAATTCCCTAAGAATTTATGCAGAAGAAAGTCACAAGTAGGCTTGACATAAGGCTACCTTCTTGATGGTTGAAGAGAGTCTCCTTGTCAATTTAGAAGTCTCAGACAAGAAGCAATTTACATACTTTTCAAACG
The DNA here is from genome assembly GCF_040938485.1 of Diadema antillarum. NCBI lineage: Eukaryota > Metazoa > Echinodermata > Echinoidea > Diadematoida > Diadematidae > Diadema > Diadema antillarum. The sequence continues at coordinate 2,625,547 of NW_027271690.1, forward strand.
GCTGTAAGATACATCGACCTGGGATAACCTAATGCCAAACTTCTTACATCGAGACGGAAACGTATGACCCGCGGCCAGAGACTTCAAACAGGTTTAACGAACTACACAGCTGTTTGTGCCGATTTCTCAATAGTTGGCTCAACCATCATCAATCAGAGCTTGCGGAAAAGGGTGATTCTACTAAGGAGTTAAATTAACTTCTTGATTCTACAGTTTAATGCGTGATAACGTGTGATTGTGATTGCGTCTGCGTGGGCGTGGCCGTGTGTTGGTGCGTATTTCTTGAGGTTGCACCTCTTTAGAGAATTTAACCCCCTTTTGGATTAAGGTCGTGGTGGAAGCGGGGTGGGGGATATACAGCTGAAGTCACTACAGCCTCTCCTTTAAATTCTGCGTTCTTGTTATTGTAACAATGATACTAGTGATGCCACTGATAGTGATGATAATGTTATGATAAGATAATAATAGTATTAATAATAATAACTATTTCTGATGCCATTATCCTCGTCAAGCGTTTGCTAGAATGATTATTATATGATGATGTTCTCCTTTATTTCTGTTATTTTTAGAGTTGTTTGTTATGTCTTTTAAACGGCATGTACATGTGCTTGTTAAATTTGCTTGTGTTTGAAATGATAACTGCTTGCCTTCATTTTGTATTATCACGGATTAATGTCGTATACTTCAGGAGCCGGCTCTCCGTTTTAAAAAGTAGTGACGGGGACAATGCGAATTTCTGGTGCCACTTCCAGGTTTAATCAGCTGACAAGCAAGCACGGAAGCAAGAATAAATAAATAAATGAATAAATAATTAAATAAACAAATGAATAAATAAATAAATAAATATGTAAATATTAAAATGAAATTTAAAAAAAAAAAGAAAGATAAAAGGCCTTTACCGCGTGTCCGGCCCTGTACTTCAATTAATCACTCATCTGTTTCAATTATTTGATTTTTAAAAAAAAAAAAATCCCCAAGTAGTTTACTTTACTGATTGTGTTATATTCATGTACGAAAAGGAAATGCAGTAATAAAATTCATTAATCAATCAATCATTATTTATCAGAGAGTCTTGTGTCACCATCCTTTTCAAGTGCTTTTAGCATGTATGTGATGCTTGTAGCCTTCAACTCATTTTCCAACAAAAATCCCAATACTTATGTCGTTTCTCAAGATTCTACAAAGTAAGGGTGAAAGATAGAGAAATTAGTCTTAAAATTATATGAATCATCGACACGGATAATGTTATAAAGGTCCAAACTATCTTCGTGGTTAGGTCTTTGATCGATCATCTTCATACATCTCATCTGGACTGTTCATGTCATTAGGCTTTAATCCAACCGTTGTCTTGAAGGGAAATGTGTTGTTGCAGATGGTGGTAGCTCTGACACTGTTGTTGTGTTGTGTTTGTTTTGTTGTCATTGCTATGATATGTTTTGTTGTTGTTTTTACATGGAATATTGTCGTTGCTGCCGCTGTTATTTTCTTAAAATTACCTTTTACTCTCTCTTTCTCTCTCTCTCTCTCTCTCTCTCTCCCTCTCTTTCTCCAAGAATGGGTCTTGTACATCATTTCAAAACGTTGAGTGCAACCTCAAATTTAAGTGATTCCAACCGATTGTCACAGACGTTTATAACCATCGATGACAAATCTCTACATTTCGCCGAAGTCCGTGACCGCATCACAGTTTGTTGTGTTTTGAAAGTAAGGGCAGCGAACTTTTAAATATAATCCGACAGAAGTTGGCGGGAATCATATTTAAAGGGCGAGTATAGTTTTGAATGAAATGGGCTTCCAACATTTTTCATTTAATTCTTTTTTTTTTCGGTACGAGAAATAGAAACCTCTTCTGAATAGTATGAAGGAGCATTTAATTCTAAGAGAGATTCAAAGTTTATTTTGATGAAAATTGGTTTTGAAATGGCAGAGATATCCAAAACAAAGCGATCGTAATACAAGGTGGGACCCACCTTGTATTACGATCGCCTTGTTTTACTTTGCTTTTCGATATCTCCGTCATTCCAAGACAGATTCCAAGACCAAGGGGGAGAGTGATTGGCCCTTAAGATGTGTTTGCAATATAGGTCAAAGCGTGGAATATATATAAACATAAAAAATGCAATTACTCAATATTTATACAAAAGAAAATATAATCTTATTTATCACAATTATATTGATTCATTTTTTTTTTCATTTGTTTTAAAGGGAGTCAGAAAGTTCTTTTAACTGTTTGAGGGATTTTAGTTCAGGTCCGTAATGTCTAAAAGTTTTATGTGCTAATATGATTTCATACTAGGATTATTAAATGGATATTGCTAAATACATGTATGTGTTTGGTATAAACATCGGCTGCTATAAACAAAGTGAGGGGAGCATTTCATAATGATATCAAAACATAGAATAGCGCTTTGTAGAGGATTTACGTGTATCATGTATCTTGAAAATCTTCAGACTGTTAAAGAGATGATCCGTTCGTGAGAGATATGGCAATTTTGTGTAAATCCTTACTTCATTGCCAAAATGATCTAGTTTGGTGCAAACCCCAAAATAATGTTGCAATGTGTATGGTAAAGCCAATGAATGAAAGAGACACTTCATTTTCGTGTTGGTCCCGTGGCAGATGCCTGCCTATTGTAATACGTATACCTAGAAATTGTATATATTCTTTTTGATCTACTCTCTTAACAAAAAAAAAAAAAAAAATCGAGTATAGGTCACTCGAAAATTAGTGAAAATAAACATTTTTACTCAAAATTCACTCCAATTTAACTCTAAATATAATCTTTTCTGTTATTCACTCCTTAGAGAGTGAACATTGTCACTCGATTTTTTTTAATCTTACACTGCAAAAAGTCCGGTGTTAAATAGTGAACACCGGACACATCGGTGCTCATTTATGGTGTTAAATTAACACCTACGGGTGTCATTTCCAAATTTTAAACTGTTTTTTGAAGAGTTTCTTAGTAACTGCACTTCTTGTTGATTTTTAATTTAAACAAGACGATCAAGAATTTTACATTAAAATACTAGATTTTTGAAAAAAGGTGAATATAAATTTACACCAAAGTAACACCAGCTGGTGTGGTCCCTTATTGAAGCTGGACGGGTGTTAAACCATTGATATTAACACCAGCAAATATCAAATCAACACCATGTGGTGTCATTTTTGAATTAACACCAGTACAGTGTCAAAATAACACCAGGTACAGTATCAAATTAACACCACGAAGTGTCAGGTGAACACTTTTCAACACCATCACAGTGCATTTTTAACACCTGTGGGTGTGGTCCTTTATTGAAGTTTGATCGGTGTTAGATTTAACACCCGTGGTGTTAAATCTAACACCGATGTTTTTACAGTATAGAGAGTAAGGGGAGATTGACAATGGTAGGCCCTAATATTTTGCAGCAAAATTTACTCTTTTTTACGAATAGTAAAGAATTTCATACAATACATTATACCCTTTTTGTGAAAAGATTCGTTATTCCGAGGGTTCATTAATCCGAAAATGAAAACAACAACACCACAACCAACAACAACAACAGCAACAAAAACAACAACAACAACAACAACAAAGAACGGTGCGTATACTAACGACACTTCGTGATAACATGATACCTTATTTCACTTTCTGAATTACAAATGTTCGGGATAACGAACTGTAACCAGCTGCTTTAGACCTACACTTCAAGGTCAATTTTGTGATGTGAGTTGACCTCCTCGGTCAACTTGTACATGATCTGGAACCGTCCATCCGTCCGATATAACTCAGAAACGTTGACACATGTCGTTCATAAATTCAGAAGAGTTGCGGCTGCTATGCTGTACCGCTGGTTGACCTAAACCAACATATTGTAAGCGAGACAGACGGCCTAGTTTCGTTTCGTTTTGTTTTGTTTCATTTGTGGATTTGTTTGTTTTGGGGGGTCTTTTTTGGTGGTGGTTATACTTTTCCCCCTTGTTCAAGCAAACTGTTTGGTCCCAGACGGACAGTAAAGCTGCGAAAATTTGACAAAAACTCTTACAGTATAAATAATTTGCGCATCTCTGGAGACGTGTATATTATATTTTCATTGCAAAGACATTCTTCTTTTCGCTATTTTTTTTTTCTCCGCTTCTGGTGAAGTTGTCTGTCTTGCATTGTTCTCCCTTTTTTTTCTCTCTCTCTATTAGGGCCTATCTATTATCATTATTTTTTTTTTTGCGGGGGGATGGGGGGGGGGGATGGGGGATAGATTTGTTTGTTTTGTAGAGGTTTTTTTTTTATCAATGCCCCTCCTTTTAAGTTTCTTTTTCATAGTGAGACATTTATTTCATTTGTCTTCAACTCTCTCATGGCAGATAAAGTTTCCAGGTGTCCGGTATATCTGTTGCACGATTATTCACGATATTCTATTTTTTAAGGCGTTTATCAAGCAGAATATGATATGACAGTTTCATCAACTTATTGTACAGTGTTATTAGTCGGTGTTAGGAGGACTACATGCAGCAGCAATACCAGTAAAAGTAAAAAAGGAGATATATAACGTGGTCGTAAATTCAAATTCTTCACCGATTGAAAAGCTCTGTTATTGACCTGATTTACCGATGTCTTATTTTTCAATGAACAACAGTGTTGGAATAAACCATTTTGGCAAGGGCTTACAAACGAGGTGATGTTTCTTCCAAGATCTATGGATCGTGAAATCACAATGTTTTACAGATGTATATCTTCTCATTTTTCAGTATTTTGTTTGTATATTTATTTGAACACCATTGTGTCGCTTAAAACCCTTTAAAATGAGAAAAAAAAATCGTCATACAGCGTCTGTAATGACGATGATATCTGTGCAAATTAATGAAATTCATGTGTCGAGTTAGTTTTTATTGCAACTGATTTTCGTCGACGTTGGGCAGTTTGTCAATCATTTGCAATGATGTATTATAGGCTTGTGCTTGCGCTTGTGAAAAAAAGGGCCACACACATTAAAATCCAAACTTAGTTAACACAGAAGCCAAAATGCCAACATACGCAACATTTACAAACAAATTGGTAAGACTCAGCAGGAATTCCAAGTAGGCACCTACAGCTAGTAATGTGATTTGATTTCTCACCGTAGGCAGTCTGTATACTAGTCACTATCAATGAGAGTTTAAAACAATGTGATATAAATAAAGATAAGATCTTAATTTGCCGTTTCGCCTCTCCTCATGGAAAAGGGAACAACGTCAAGATCAGCAAATTCTTTGCTTTGTTTTGTTTTTTTATGTCTTTTTAAGTTGTCTTCGGATATAAGTGACACAATTATGACGTCACTCCCCTGTGAGTAGTTACCCGCGAGAAATGACACCGGAAGCGGGACTCCCGCCAAAAATCGCGGCTGATCGTCTGCTGGGAGCTATACTAAATAGAATACCTGGAGGGACTTAAAGTGAAGCCCGACACCATCGTTGAAGTTGATAAGCAGAGTAAAATCAAGCAAGTAGAACAAAATGAACAGCTGCATCGGATCCCAATCTAGAATAGTTATGAAAAGTTGTAGAGTAGTTTGAGATTTCGCCTGTTCTCTCAAAAAATCGTGATGCTAGCCACAGCTGAAAGTAGGTGAGGCTGTAAAACCATCGGCTAACTATTCTCCCACTGAATTGTGTAATACATAGATACGCACATACATAAAATGCACCGCTGAATGACACAATTATGACATATGACGAAATATAATTTGATGATTATTATTAATTGATGTAATATATGATACAATGTAGCATTCTGTAATTTCATACAACACAATATACATATATCATATATTATATAGGATATAGCATATGACATGATTATAATTATTATATGACAATACGATTATATTACGTTGCGGAAGTAAGGTGTAATAGAAAAGGAATAAACTGTGGTATTGAATCATGTATACGAGCCCCCTCAGTGTAAGTGGCATGATTTTTCCACGGGACTACATAAGGTATCCCATTTAACTTGACCCCAACGATGTAACGACATTGTGTTTGATTTATTTCTTTTTATTAAGGAACGTCGAATATTAGTGAGGACGTCAATGGGACACTATATACCTCATCTAATTTGCAGATGAATGTGACCGTGTTCTCAACTAATTCAAAACTATTAATCTAAAAGTTGTTGTTGTTTTTTAGTCCGGGTGATGGTTTTTGTTTTCTTTATGTGTAGCCTTTCAGAAACATTATAAAACCGATTTACAAAGAGACCCTGCCTATTAAGAACACCACAAGATAGATACAAAATTGCATAAAAGAACAATTAGATATTGATTCATGATTACAAATTACTGTTCTGTTTTGTATCATGCTGTCATCAGTTTGTTACGTTCTCCCGCTTGAGCATAACTCCTCGCTTTAAAGGGGCATTCCAGACGATTTTCATAATTTCACATCATGCAGTACATACATCGACAGCTCCATGTAAAAAAAGTTAATAAATAAATGTGGAATTTATTGTGGTCCCTGAGCAGAGTAACAATACTCTGAAAAATCTTAAAGAATTTACACTGAACAGTGATGACATAGGAGCCTCACATATTTCATAAATGTTTCAGTGTAATTCCATTACAATATCACTGGCTTTACAAGTTCACCTGTGTAGAATGCATGCATGCTATAATTTTCTTTTGTTCTGCTTCCTTGAGCCCAAACTCATGCATTCTTATGGCGAGGCTGCCATGTCATCATCCTTGTTCATTGCAGTTTGTTGTAAATTTTAAAAACGTTCTTATTCCTCAACCCAATCACTTTAAATTCTGAAACTGTATACTCAGTATAACTAATAATAGTTTTTCAAATGTAAAAGTCTGAAAATCATTCGGAAGCCTCCTTTAACGCGCGTACTTTCACCTGTCCATGTCAGACTGTGCCAATAATGCACTGTCTGTTTTTCTCGGCCAATAGCTCAATGACCTAGATTTTCTGTCTTCCTCCCACCCCCTCTCTACTGTGAGAGCGTGGGTGCATCGCCTTCGGGTTACGTGGATAGATTAACGAACACTTTGACTGAAAATATTATAATTACAGTACATTGTATATCGAACGCTTGCGTTGTGGGGCCGGGGGAGTCCCTCTTGTCGTTTCCATGACAACACAACTGGGGGCGGGGAACCTGCTAAAAGAACTGACTCTTTCAAAAGTTTGGATTCAAGATAGATGCACCCCGATTGCTTGTTTCCTGAACGTGAGTGGGTTTGCGTGTGTAATATCACATAATTATGTTAATTTATTTCGATGTATTTCCAATACAAATCCATGCACACTGCTTTCTCGTATACCTTTAAATTCCATTCATTCTCGGTACATTTTTTTTTTCCTTTTAATTCTCCAGCCTTTTACGTCACTCTTTACGTACGTGTACTTTATGGATTTTATTAAAGAAAATATGACCATCAAGCTCAAAACCCATAAAAAGTCACAGATTAGGATTCTCTGTCTTGGACCAAAACACGTCATTTCGGTTGACCGACTCAATTTCTTTTAAGTTTGTCTTACCTGGGGGAGCTACAATTGTAGTAATCTTTTCTCGGACTACTGTCAAAATTTGGCAGTTTAAAAACAAAAGCAAAATCGAAATACAATGAATTGGCAGTTTTCTGGACCATGTTTTTTTTTTCGACAAGGTCTGCGCTGCTTTCACTGGGAAATAAAGTAGCTGTATTACACTGATAATTCTGTACAACACCTCTGAGTGGCCCTAATCTTTAAGCCCTCATTTCTCCCTTTTCCACGAAACTTCACCCCTTAACTCTATTATTTACATCCCTTTTTGAACGGGTTAGGATGGTCCAGTTAAACAAGTTTAAAATACATCATTTAAAAGCTCAGAGCTTATAAAAACTTTATTATACTATATGTGGAAAAGATGAAATTCATTTCGGCCCACTCTTTGTGGCGGTTGAGCTGGGCTGTCACGTATTATCTTCTGGGACCAACATAAAGAAAGAAACTTATTCAAAGATGTAGGGCAATTTGTCAACCTGTTGCAATGAAAGAAACTTATTTCCGTACAAATACTAACTACCCTCCCTCTCTTTCTTTCTCTCTCTCTCTCTCTCTCTCTCTCTCTTTACCCCCATCCCCTTCCCAAAATGACTTCCAAAACGTCGCCCAAACAACAGAATCGCATCAGTGTAAGTATTCGTTGTGTGATCAAAAATCAAACAACTCATAACCCTGTAATTCCACAACACAATAAGAGCACCATGCAAAAATCATCGTTTTCCGTTTGAGAATACAATAGAATCATGCTTTATTCATTTTTAATCTGGGTACATGGGCAACAAAGAAAGACGAAATGAAGCGTACACATACACGGTATATTCGAACATATGGAGATAGGGGAGAAGACGCTATTTGGCAAGTTGCAGTACAATTAATACACTCACAGTCATAATTATCATCGTCAAAATCACCATGGATTATCGGGAAAGTATTCAGCGAGAAGAGCCGTGTCTTGAACACGAGTGAAAGGAACTTCTAGGTAATATCAAGAAGGGCTCACTTCGAATCAAGGCGCGGCGTCTGTTCTCGTTCGGCAGTTTCGTATAAGCCAAACGAGCCAGTCTTGACTTTACAGAGGAGGTGTTTATTTGCTGCTTTTGAATTATTATTATTATTATTATTATTATTATTATCACTATTATTATTATTATTATTATTATTATTGTTATCATTATTATCATTATCATTATTATCATTATTATCATTGTTGTTATTATTACTATTGTTATTATTATTATCATCATTATCATTATCACCATCATTACTATCATCATTAATATTACATATTACTATTATTACTACATACTATTATCATCATCATCATAATCATTACTATTATCATGTGGTTGTGGTTGCTGTTGTTGTTGTTGTTTTCTTCACATTTGGTACTCGCCAAATTCTTAAATGACAACTAGTACAGTTCGTTACTGTATCATTGCGTAGTAGGTACAAATGAGAAATAATGACATTGAATCACGTCAGAAAGGATGGCTGTCAGTAGTCACGTGAACAGGTATTTCTTTGCCGATATTATAGACCACTGCTGAATGTCAGTTCCACTGACCAGTTTTCAGTTACTTGCACTGGTTATATCAGATAAGCATGAAATGGATAATCCGTGTATTCTGTGAGCTATGGGCGAAATCCAAGTTAATATCTCGATTGGGCACGGTTCGAAATACTAACCAAAAGATAAACGCAGTAGAGTTTTTCTTCGGCTTAGCTGATTTTTCCACTTATGCGAGGTCGATTTGGGCGAGATTGACTGTATACACAAAACAAATATTCACAAAGATCCGCGTCACCGTTTTATAAAACAAATACTGCACAATTTGCAGTATCTGGGTAAAAGGGGACAGACCCCTCTGTACCTTTAAGAAGGCATAAGACATGACTGAAAGCCCACACTGAAGAGCATCAGGAGCATAATACCAAATCATTTGATATCTAGAGTCTCCATTGTCACAGCTAAACGCAGTACCAGTTAATAATAAAGAACGGATGTCCTCACAATAGAATTCTCGGTAATTTAATTTTCTGAAATTTCGATTTTGTAAAAAGTTGCACTTTACACTGTCGTTGAATTACACCCCATTTCAGTTCATATCGGCAGGAAAACATGATAACGTTTACAAGAGGTACTGGGGGCTACATTTTGGCGAAAACTCGAGAAATAATCTGTTCGTCAAACCAACGTGCATCTCTGAAAAGGTTGCCTAGTTAATTGCTATGGACAATTCAGCAACTGAGGGTGGGCTCAGTTCCTCAAATGTTCTTGCTCAAGCATACTATCAATGGTGTGGCTTGAGCCAAGTCTACATTATCAAACATGTGCTCAAAAGGGACGTTACAAAGCAAATTCCGGCAATTACATGAAACAGGGACCTACATACAGACGATAAAACTGTCATATTCTTTCTTTTTTGAAGGCATAATAATTTGGTTCACATGCCCTACATGTACTTTCTTTCAGAGGGAAAGTTATTTCATTAAATTTGGAAATTCGTGCATAACCTCGCCACTTGATATTACCACGCTCTGACAATGCACTACACAGTGGACTAGACTTAACCCTTTCCTCTTCAGGACTCTGAAATTTCCATAGACTTTGTACAAATATGCATGAGATTCCGTACAAAACGAATTACCAGGTACAGTGTAAGCTAGGTCCGTTCTGATACCAATCGCGAAGTACGTGAATAACTGAAAGAGAGCAGAGGAGGGGGGATGGTGAGAACAAAAGGAGTGAAAAACCTCACTGAATAAACATTTACGCTATGTCTCACTTGTAACTAAAAACCGTTATAGCTCCTCACTCCATATATGACTGTGTCCACACTATTGTCTTTCCAATGATTAGCTGCATTCAAGTCATGGTTAACAAGAAGCGAAAAACCAACAGCGTACACAACACATGGCACATGTATTACAAGAATTCAGCAGGCACGATTCAGAAGGTGGTTTCAATTCATCTAGAAAAAAAGGGAAAAAAGAAATAACACCCAGAGCACCTGCCTGCCTTTTGAGCACCGAAGATACACAACTGCACAGAGCATGTACATTCTGAAATGTATTAAGGATGACTTACGGAATAATACATGTAGCTGATAAAGAGTAGTTGCACGAAGCTAATTAGAGAAGAAGGCGTCCTTTGCATTGCGAGTTTTACAGCATTAACGCCACAAGTAAAACCATCTATGTGTCGTGTGTATTGACACCACCAACATTACGTCATCTTTAAGGCCACCGCACACTACACAACATTGCCCCGATTTACCAGTCGTACGACCTTAAGACCGGAAGTGTGACGTCGCCAGTCTTGCCAGTATCCAATCGTGCGACTGAGTTGTTGATATTTGAGACATCAAATTTTCACGCCCGGTCATGGGCTTTCAGCCAATCACGCTGTATTGAAGCCAGAACGGTCGTAAGCGGTCTAGCTGTCTAATCCGATCGTATAGTGTGTGGTGTCGAGTCGTGCGACTGGTCGTATCACCCAGCTTGCCTCCAGAGTCGTACGACCGGTCTGATCGTATAGTGTGCAGGGGGCTTTTGAATAGGACCACAGACTTACCAATACGTAACAAACGGGTTCATATTACCATGATCATGTATAAATAAAAGAAAATCGTAATACTTTTTTTCATATTTACAGTTTCACCTTCCAAGAAGTCCATTAAAAATAGAAAATTATACAAGATATTCTGTCAGTAGTATACAGTCAATTCTTTCTCGTGTATATATACATATAAAGGTATAATTAAAACATGAACAACGTATACCGAAAACAAGGCAAACAGCTTAATTCCCTCAATCACTCACTTGAGGTTCTGACCAGTTTTGATAACATTTCATGAAAACGAAATAAAGTACAGAACTTTTGCTACATTTAGATACAACTCTAGACCTCACAACACCCAACACATGTTTGCCGAGAGTGAGCCGAAAGCTAAACAGGCAAAGAGGAATTTTTGGCAGGGAAATACGAGAAACAAGAAACAAAACAATGAGAGAAAATTGCCATACTTCCAAGAGCTGCCACTACGACGCTCTTGGCAATATAAGAAATTAAAGAAGAAAATGTGTGACAAAGATAGAATTATGTGAACAAACCAATGAAACAAAACATGTCTTAACAAACGCCATGAAGATTGACGGCCAGTCGGTTACAACGGAAAAAGGAAAGAACTGGTTCTGTACGTCATACCAAAATAATCTGCGTCTGTTGCAGATGAAATTGTATAAGCTGCTTCCTTGGGCTACACATCTTGAATATCTACGATGTGTGAGGTACCATTTAAATACCATCACGTCCTGGGGAAATATACCGCAATAATCATAATTTTGTCATGATAGAATATTCACCTCAAATTTGACTGAATTTCAATGCATATCATATTTCTGAAAAATACGAGATGCAACAAGTTACTAGCAAGATTAAAAAGAGACTAAAGAAAGGAATTTACAGGTCTGCAAAATGAGAGAGAAACAGTTAACTTTAAACTAGAATTTGTAGCACATTTAAAAATCAGGTAAAAATGTGGAAATCAAAATGCCTTTTTGAAAATAATGCAACCCCTGATAAACCATCATTTGCAAACAACAAAGGTGTGTCTGATTTTTTTTCCTCAAAATTTCACTGATCTTCTTTTTTGATATTTCTGTTTTCACATGGAAAAGCACCGTATCAAGGGGGAATTTCCCTTTAAGAAAGAAAAACACACTAAAGATAAATACCAAAAAAAAGTCTAAAAGAGCACTGAACCATAGATGTGTGGTGTATGGGACTAAACAGGTTAAAATACACAGCGGCCTACATCATATTCAATCAACTGTAATGGAATAGTGAACTTCACATTTTGCTTCTGAGTTGATCTAACAGCTACCACTCTTTTACTCCCTCATCAAAACTACATATGGCTTCTTGGCTAAAACACATACACACTCACACAAACAGAAAATGAGCACTGGAAATACAACGAAAGTACAAACCAGGAAGTGAAATCAACAGCTCAATTCCTTACGAACTATCAATAACTGTCAATTTGGTTTTCACCTAAATATCGGGGTTGCAGAATACCACATGAACACAAAAATATTGTATGCAATGTGTGTAAAAACTTAAAATCCAAACTTCCAATCAAAGAATGCACTGTAACCAGCATCTGTTTTTTATTCCTTTATTTCATTTCAATTTAAATTTGCGTTCTTCATCGATTTAAAAAAAAAAAAAGGAGGAAAAAACAGTAAAAGAGAAGGAAATAAAACTGTTTATTCTCATTAATAGGTAAAGGAGTTGCAACTCTGTCAAAACAAAATGGAATGTTAGGTTGTTTGTTTTCCCTTTCCTGTTGATTCCAAATCAAATACAAGTCCTCCGCTGAAGTACAAATAATTTATGGAGAGATAAATAAAAACTGGTATCCTTATTCTGAAAGCAGCCTGGTTAATACCTCTGTGGTCATCTGAAAGTACTCTGTTGCGTGAAGCTTGTACGTGTATTTCAAATTGATGTGTACTAACACCATTATGATTCTTTAAAAAGATGAATTGGCTGTAACGTATTCAGTCTGTGAAAGTGTGTTTGAGATTATCAAATCATACTGGACATGATGCAGACAGTCATAGTTTTATATACGAAGAGTCGCATACTGTGAATGAAGATGAATGGAATATGAAACGCACTCCTACGGTTCTAGAGGAATCAAATCACGTTGACATGGTCTACCACTTAACAGCCCTTCTTTCTTAATATCTGTAAAGTTTTAAACTATGATGTAATATATAATCCATTCTCATATCCCTCCCTCCTCCCCCCCCCAAAAAAAACAACAACAACAAATGAATAATAAATAAATTAAGAGAGAAAATAAGTCAGAAAACTTTAGTGTGGAGATTATTTCAAATTTGCACATTTTTTTTTTTTTTGGCTATGAAAGACTGAGTGAAGACAGATAATTGGGGAAAAGGAATGAGGAGTTGTAATATCATACTTGGCAGAAAGCAATTAAGTGAAAGAATCCTAGAATAAATGTGTGATAAAAATCATAACATCACAACAACAACAACAACAAAATAGAGTAAACACAGAGCAACCTAAAGTAAATGAAAGGAGAGATGACTTCACAACATCTCCATATTTGGTAAATGAAAGAAGATTGCACAACTGCGTGAAGAGAGCAACGCCAAGTTTGGCACACGCAGGTCAAAACCAATCAATTTTGCTTGTTTTTTTATGTCGTCATAATATCATAGTTAAAACAGTACACAAAGAGGCTAAAGGACTGGGCTGAAACAGTCCTGTCAGCAAATTTAAAAAAGAAGAAAAAAAGGGAAATAAATTCTGATTACTGAAAGATTCCCATTTTGCACAAACAACCCACATTGTTCAGATTCAAAACTATTAACAATTTCTTTTGTACAATAAATCTGCCTTTCTCCCCCATTGCATAAAATGCGTAATAAACATGCGGAAGTTCCTGGAAATACATCAGAGTTGTATTGGTCAGAGATTAAAAAAGAACTGGTCAAAACACTACAGCATGACGATTGTTGGTATTTCAGAGGAAAGAGGAAATCCTTTCCACAGTATATAGACATAGACTCTAAAATTGTATCTACATATGGTTTAATACTGACATTGATAGTTTTATTGTTTTCTCTGTTATGTACCGCATATTATGCTATATGGTTTGCTTCTGTTTACACTCCTTTTCTTTCTGTGTTTGTTCGTTTCTTAGGTGTTTTTTTTTTCTTAGGTGTTTTTTTTTTCTTGAGGTGGTTTCAGCTTATTTCAGTGTGTTTGAAGCACAAAAAATTTCAACAGTCGCCTCTATCCCTCCACAATTTGACTTATAATTCACTTCCACAGACCAGTTTACAGTTGAATCAAAAAGCTTGACAAATGGTCCTAAATTTGAATACATTAGCAAGTTTTGCTTGTTGCTGTTCAAGCCCAGCATTGTTCATCCAAGTTTGCTCACACTGACAGGTAAAACACATTCCTTTTAAAAAGAGTCCGACACACTATCACCTCCACCACAGCCAATGGTGCGATTCCATTATGAAAGTTACGAGTGTATGAGTAGAAAGTGAAAGAAAATGGCTGAAAATAACTCCATTCACTGCCAGTAATTCCATTTGGTTATGATGGTGGATGCCTACTGGCCTATAAAAATATGAACACTTTGTACATCAAACAGGACACATTTCCAAGAGGCTTTGGATTTAATAAACACTTGAGAGTTAGCTAGTGAAAATTTAAATATTTCAAAAGGGAAACTGCATACGAAAAGCAGAAGAACAAAATATATTCTAACAAAATAATCTCATTTGCTTCTTTGAACTATTCTTCTTCATTTTTTTTTCTTCCCCTTTCCTTTCCCCGCAATCAGTATCCGGGATCAACAAAGCAATCTGGGGTACTGCCAATAAACAAGGCCTCATGGCCAGCCAAGTTTCAGATGCACTGTGGGATGGCTCAACAGCAAACTTGGATCAGGTTTGGGCTACATCTTGCTCAACAAACCAGCAGGCGTGAACAGCGTTGATGAGTCGCAAAAGAACCACTGCACATGCGGTAGAGCTTACCAACCACCCAACCCTGGTTACATCTTCATCTAGGGGTATTGTTCAAGATTTCTTTGCTTTCATCACAGAGTGACCGGCACATTGCAACATTGCAGTGATGACCCATGACTTCAATGGCTGCAAATCTGTCAAATTAAAAACCTGTACACTCTTTTTCATGCTACATTCAAACTGAGAAGTGATGAACGACATGCGCGCAATGATTGCATCGCATTGTACGTGTGTGAAAACACCAGCACAACAACTGGGAGAAACAGTGATACCAAACAGGGCTCTCTACAACAGCACTTTGCATATTCGCAGTACCACAAAGTGCTTGTACTTCTGCAATGTTTGCAATGAATATGAAACACAAAACATGAATATGACTGAAAATGTATTTTTCTACGCAGATCACCTGCATATACAGTACACACTTGCATTGTTCATACTGATGGTGATGTACATCAAACCTTTGGGTTTGCCATCAGTGTGAAGAAAGGCTCTGAAATAGATCAAGTTTTACTCTGGACACCATTTGGGGCCATCATTTACTTGACTTGCTTTACCTGCATTCCACATTTCAGTCTTTCGGGAGCATATAATCACTCATATTTAGACATCCCAGTGTGAACACACCCAGATTTTAAGAAGGAAATGCTCACTGCCACAATATGACAATGAACCCTGAAGTCCCTGTGAGTTGTGTTCGTTGGTTAGATTTTTTAAGCCTTTCTTGGAATTGAATAGCGTGACACTTTATGAGGAAATGATATGGACAGTCTGGAAATGAATGAGTATGTTTCTCTTCCGGAATATGATCAGACTCAATGGCAGTCTGTTTAAAGGGTCTGACTCGAACTACGTCTTAATCTTCCCACAGTAAGGGATACTTCAATTTGATGGCACTTTTGTATTTATAGCTAATTGGTTATTGAACACTCAAACTACTATCAGCAACATGCCTGCACAAAATGTCAATGACATTTTTTTATACATCCACGTAGAGGGGTTTAATTTAAAGTTACCACCATGTCACTGAACTCTTCTTATATGCATCATAGCACTGGAAATTTTGGGTAATGCTTTGTTGGTATGTCCCAACAAAGCCAAACTTTGTTGGCCTATCCCCAAAACAAGAAGCACCAAAATACGTTCTTCAAATCAAGAAATGATACTCAAAAAGCAGACATTGATGAGACAAGAAATGTGGATAGTTACCATCACGCTCTTCCATTTTCAATTCATTTCTTATTCTCTTTTCCTCAGTTTTCGTTACTATTGCAAAGGGAATTTAGTTTCACACAAATCAAGGGGATGTGGACCTTGTCAACTTTAAGTTGACATCTGTCACACCTCAGAACATCATTTTAAAAGGAGAGTTTAAATAGATTACTCTTACATTTTCATTCCTTCACATAACAATCAAAACAAAAATAAAACAACACTTAAAACAAAACTGCACAGGGACAGGTTGGTTTTGTATGGCACTAAAGATGACCTACTGTTCTTCCAGACACTGTATTTATGTGAAAGAGGATGTAACAATGCAAAAGAGGAAATCATAAAATCTCAAAAATGTTTCGAGTTATCTTCTGGAGCCAAAGTAAAGAGTTGGTTGAAATTTACTATATCAGAGACTTTTACACCAACTTTCCACTGTACACGTGAACACAACTCGGAATGCATTCTTATTTCAAATGTTTTAGTTTAATATAGCACAGAACTCTCTGAGTAAATATTTTACAGAGATACAAGCATCCCTCTGAGCATCCAAATACATCTATTGCTGCTGGCGATGGCACTAATTTTCTCTCATCGGGTTTGCAGCATACTGTCTAGAACTGCTTTTTCTTGCTTCCGATTCACTCGGCCCCTTCCCTCAAATCCGCGTCTCTTTCACTGGAAGCGACTCGATCATGTGGTTGTTGTTGGTGTTCTTTGCACTCAGGATGACCGGGAGGGGCCCGGTGGCACTTTCCTCTTTGGAGGGCGTCCTACCCGGTAGGTCTGGCCCAGCTTGCCTGGTGGAACCATCACTCTTACTGGTCTCCAGGGGTTTGACGGTTTCGTAGCTGTGCTGCACGACGGCTCTCCGCTCCCCGTGCTCCGACTTGCTTTTCTTGTCGTGCTTCGACTTTTTCCGCGACCCGTTCTCCTCGACCGCCTGGTACGTGTGTTCCCGCCTCACCCAGAGGTCGGCGCTCGGCTTGTGCTCTGTGATGTGGACCATTCTCTCCTCCATGGGCGAGCGGGGAGGGAGATCGTCGTCAATGGACTGGTAGTTGTTCTCCACAAGGAGGGAATCGTTGCCGTGATTTCTGGCCCCGCCCGGCGCACTGGGCGGCATCTCATCAACATCCGCATAAATGTCCGAGTAACTGTTCATGGCAGAGTTCTGCGTCCAACCACTACCGGGGTAAAAAGGCGTCCCAGAGTTTCCGTTGACCCGTGGCGGGCCCACACCACCACCACCTTCCCTGGAGCCCCGCGTCTCCATCACTGCCACAGTCTTGCGGTTTTTGTTCACTCTGGCGTACAATTCACCAAAGTCCACTTCTTCGTCAGCTGTCGCCGTAGCGATGCCTTCGTCACTCTGCCGCTTGTGATTGTTGTTATTCGCTTGGTGATGCGGACTGGTTTGCTGCTTGCTTCCCGACTTGTCCACTTTGGCGTAGAGCTGATCGAAGTCGTCTTCCTCATTCATCTTCTCCTGGTGGTTCCCGTTGCTATTGGAGACCGCCTCCCTGTTCCTCCTCTCAGTGTGTGTCTTGTCGACCACAGCATATGGCTCAGGATCTTCACTGTACTCTCCTACAGTTTTGGTGGACAAGGAGAAAGATTTCATCAGGAAAAATATCAAAAACTGATGAATTCGAAATGACATTCAGCTGCTTGCAGTATTTTCCCCCTATAACTACACTGTATTGCTCCACAAATTCAGGATCGTTCAGTAATCAACAAACTGAAAATCACTCCCTCTTACTGATGAAAAGCATACATGATAAAGCCATTGTGCTTCTAAAAACTCATCACCAAAAAAAAAAGAGAGAAAGTTTGTATACTTACAGACAAGCACACACACTAGAGATACAATGTATCTCAAATCCTGTATTACTATGCTCATGCCTAAAATGCTCACTCACCTGCTGGTGGGCGTGGCCTGTTATCCTCGGTGATTTCTTCATACACACGCCCCTTCCCTAAGCCATGGAAGGTCTGCCAAAGTTTGCAAAGAAGCCAAAGGGGGGGGGGGGGGGGGGGGGGGGGGAGGGCAGCAGGAAAAACATGAGAGATAGAAAGGAGAGATGGTAACATTATGATGACATAACCCTTTGCGTGCTTTGAGTGGTGATTGACACAGAAAACCCCTTAAATAGCATTGTACACACTGTCCAAAGTCCTTGTCACTGAAAAGGATTACAATGCAGCTTTCAAGACACAAATATTGTGATTAATGGTAAGATCAATAATGTTGTTCTGATGACACCATGTCATAGCAATTATCACCCTTACTGTGCTTAATTGGCCAATTAGCACATCCTCTGTCTTGCTTTCTTCTCCAACTGGAACAGATTTGTGGGGAACTTGCTTTCAGTGAAAAATCCTTTTTTATCTAAACTGTATTTCCTTGACATATACGCAGGACAGAGACACTGGATTATCGTGTCATTTGTTTTATTTTGTTTTGTTTTTGGTAGGGGTGTTTTGGGTTTTATTTTGTTTTGTTTTGTTTTGTTTTGTTATGTTTTGTTCTGTTCTGTTTTGTGTTTTTGATTGGTATGTATTCCATCTATCTTTGAGACTGGATCCTCAAATGTCACCAATCAGCTCAAAACCAATAAAAAGCCGCAGGCTAGGAATCCCATGCAATGCATCAAAATATGTAATCTGGGTTGACCATCTCCACATTTTCAAAGTTTGTCTCACCTTCAAGAGTAATCTTTTCTCTTCCTATGGTAAAGATGTGGTAGCTAAAAACAAACTGGTATCGGGATATTAGCAGTTTTTCTGGACCACATGTTTTTAGGGACAGGTGCTGTCTTCACTGTGAAATAGAAGGTTTTCATTGATCCTCCTGCACAGCATGCCCAAGTGACCCTAATCCTTAAATCCTCTTTTCTCCCTTTTCTATGAAACTGTAACTGCTAACTCTCTTATTTCAAACACTTTTTAAATGGGTGTGAGGATGGTCCAATTTTAACAAGTTATATATCATTTTAAGGCTTAGAGCTTAGTCTTTTAAATTCTGTAGAAAAGCAGACATTCATTTCCTAAGAAATTCAGATATTCAAGTTCCAAGAACAGTTGTTTGTTTTTTATTTTTTTCCCAAGAAAAAAAAAAAAAAATCCATATCAGAAACCCTAAAAACAAACTAGCTGACAATTTGTCATCTGCTAACGATCCCTGAAATCTGACCCACCTGTCTCCCCCTTGGTAGGGGAGGGGGTGACGTGTTGTTCTGCCCCCTCACGCTGTTGTCGTCCACCTGCTCGTAGATGCCGTCGAAATCCTGCTCGGTGCCACCACCACCGCCGGCAGCTCCAGCTGCACCGGCCCCAGCGGCGCTCCCGTTGACTCCTCCCTGGCCCCTGAGGGCGTCCTCCGTCACCTGGTTGTGCTGCAGCTGCTGCCGCGCCCTAATACTCTCCAGGCTCTCCCTGGCACTGACCTGTCGCGTGCAGAGGACATGGCAAAAAAAACAAACATGGTCGAGATTAAGGGTAGATTAAAGTTCCACTAGAGCAGCATGGCTCTTACGTCTAAGGTAAAGTATGATATTGTCCTATTTTCAACATCACAACTCATCACAAGATTTTGCCATAAAGTAGGAAAGAAAGAGCAGTTCCAATAGGAGTGTATAGTAAAATTATTAATAAAAAATAGGAAACTCCTATTGAAACATGAACTGGGAATGGTCAAACTTCAGATTCTTTCCTCCAAATTCAGAATGGTTCCAACGAGGTCTGCCATTTGTTTGTCTCCGTCTTTTTTTTCCAAGTAAGTCTAACCTGTGTGTAGGGTGGCTCCCTCCTTCCGGTTCCTGGAACTCCTGGGTCTGGACCTGGACCTGGCATCCATCCTGGTCCATCTCCACCCGGTCCACCTCCTCCTGGTCCTCCTGGTCCCCCTCCTCCTCCACCACCAACTCCTCCTCCTCCGCCTCCTCCCCCTCCTCCTCCTGGATTGGGACTGGCCCCGCCCCGTCCTGGATCTGGGCTCCCAGGAGAGGACACAGACCCAGCCCTTCAGAGAAGATAGAGACAAATTTTCCAACCAAACTAGTCAGCATATGTCTGCTTCTCTCTTTCTCTCTTTGAAACTTTTTTTCCCCCACTTTCTTCATCAACCTGTTTTTCTTTTTCTTCTTTTTTATCACTGCTAGGGTGACAAAAGTTCGTATCTCACTTTTTGAAAGAAAGTGGCTAAATTATTCATGTGAAGGTGAAATAAAATATACTTTTCTCAATACAGGTATTCAAATACATTTTTTTTTTTAATGTAACATCCCAATGTACATCTCAGAATTATAAAACCTACATGAAGGCTTAATCTCGTTCTAGCTCTGCATAACTTACAAAAAGTGTAGATGAAATATGAGGGAGAAATGATAATTCTGCTAAAATTCAAGGTCAGAATCCAGAAAGGACAGTCAAGATACTATTTCTCGAGGACAGCACGGTCAAACAACATCAATTATGATTTATGGTGTGTAATCAATCAAATTATGTCATGTTATCTTCAATCACTGAGTAGTAGTGGTAACAATTTCAATTCATGCCATATCTATTTCATTTCCCAACAGAACACAGTTTCTTTGAACAGCTTAATATTCGAATAATCGTATCAGAATCCCATTTGTCCCAGAGGTACATGACACAGCTGGTGTCAACTACAAACACAGGAATAGAAACCCAGGTATACCATATCAATGTGAAATCCATGCATTTACAAAAACCAAATATAGATTGTTTTTAATGAGATACAATGTCTGTTCCTTCTTGAAAGTGAATACATGCATGGGCAATGAATATGCTGGAACCTTGCTGTTAGTAGACTATCAAAGTTTCTATAATCACAATTGCAATGATTGGTGATCTATTCTGAGGAAATGATTCAGCAGACCAGGTCCCTTGGATTTCTTTAAGTCGTCTGTCAATTCGCAAAAACAACATCTCGCGAAAATGTCCATGACCTCCTCATTTGCGAAAATATCTGTATGCGAAAATAACAGCTTATACAGTATACTGTATATGCTTCACCAAATCTTCCTTTTATAGATAAGTACAAGCGGAAATGAGGGTAATTCCGTGAAGTTGGGGCACAAAGTGTTACATTTTAGCATAACTCAATACTAATTATGCTATACATATATTCTTTATAGGCTTTACATTTGTATTGAGACCATACATTTTCCTGGAAATTTTGTGCCATTCAGACTCAATTTTGATGAAGTTATTTAAAAAAAATGTAACGGTGTCCTGTAGCATCGTGAAGTGTCCATGTAGCATCGTGATAGTTAAAATCTGGTCCTATAAGACAAATTAATGCAATTAGCTTGACCAAAAATTGATATAATATGCATAATTACTAGATTAGTCAGATAGCTAAATATCTTAACTCTATTTTCCACAGTTTTACTTTTACAAGAAAATTACACAATGTGTCACTATGCTACACGGTGTCCACCAAATGTAACAAAAAAGGACACCGCGTAGCATCGTGATACATTTTGTAATTTTCTGTTAAAATTAAAACTGTGTACAGGAAATTTGAGATATTTAGCTATCTGACTAATCTAGTAAATATGCATATTGCATCAAATTTTGGTCAAGCTAATTGCCATAATTTGTCTCTTAGGACCAAATGTTAAAATTTCACAATGCTACATGGACACCTTACGATGCTACAGGACACTGTTACATAGTGTTAAATAACTTCATCAAAATTGAGTCTGAATGGCACAAAATTTCCAGGAAAATGTGTGGCCTCAATGCAAATGTAAAGCCTACAAACAATAAATGTATAGCATAATTAATATTGAGTTATACTGAAATGTATTTTTCAAATATCACGATGCTACATGGACACTGCCCCAACTTCATGGAATTACCCATGAGTATTTTGTTTAATGCCAAAAATAAACTTGAATACTGAGAAACATGTTGATAAATGAGACCCTTTCTCTGAAACTATACAGGGAACGGTAAATTTTCAGAGTATAGTGATCAAATGTGGCTGCGATGGTAGGCAGAATGTGGCAACAATGTTACCTACACAGGGCAGGTACAATGTGGCTACAATGGTAGGCACTTTGTTGTACCCACATTCAATCTTCACGACATTGTGGCATACCATATGGAGCTTTAAATACTAGCAAGTATTTCATATTCATTTTATCATTTGATAAAGCTACCTTCAATATTTTTTTCTGAGTATTTGAAGAGATGGATTATTACATTATGAAAAAAAGGGCCGCAACCACGATTTTTCCAAGCACTGTAACTACCCGGGACCTATAGAGAATGGAAAGTTATAAACTACTATCTTGCAAACAATAAAATGTGGCATCCAAACAAATGGCAATGCAGTGATCCTTTTGAGGTTTTATAGCCTAAGGGTAGGCAAAACAAAAGCATGTATGAAATTACGTATTCATAGTTTTCAAGTCTATTTTGTTCAAAGTGACCGTAAAACGGAATAACCGGGGGGCCAAAACCTTAAAACAGAGGTCGAGTTGCACTCTCTCTACAAACTAAGTAGACCATGCTTATTTTCAAGTTTTTATTGTAACAAACAACATTCCACTGGTCTACCTCGAAAAATTTGTTGTGAAAGCCTCCAAATCCAAGATGGCGTCCAAATGGCCGCCATATTTACTGAATTTGTTATTTGAATGATAGAATTCGACAGAAACATCAGATTTCAACAAATGTGATGTCATATGAAAGAGAATAAAATTTTCTACAAGTTGATACCATTTTTGTGTGTTATTGTGATAACTGGATTGAGATTTTAAGGAAAAAACACTAATTCTTTGATATTTTTCCGAAAAAAGGAAAATCATGAAAATGCTTGATTTAGCATAAATCAGAAAATGACTAAAGGATTATCTTGAAACGTTTTAGGAATTTTGTTTGACATATAGTTAATATTTGGAGAAAATTAGGGGTCAGTACCGCTTTTTGTTCAGGAGTAATAATGTCTCAAACTTGAAAACTCACTTTGTAAAAATGGGCACTTTAGTTGTGACAAGACCTTGTTGGTCATAAAAAAAATCTGCGCATAACAGACTACTACACGCACCACTAGCACTGGCGCGTGTAGCAGTGCCAGTGGTACGTGTAGTAGTCTTGGCAAACGCAGACTCTTGCTTTGACAAACAAGGGTTTGTGCCTGCAAACTAACTTCGTACCAAGTGGTAGCTCAGGTGACGCTGGTCGCTATTATTTCAAAGTAGATTGTTCTGAAGCAGATGAGATGAAGCAAAAAACTACCTCTATTTTTTCAAATAGAGGTAGTAGCTTGAAACTTGGCACCAATCTTGTTATAGATAGTTTAAAGGACAAGTTTTCCCTCGTAGACATGCGGGTTGAGTGAATGCAGCAATATTAGTAGAACACATCAGTGAGAGTTTGTTTGAGCAAAATCAGACAATCTGTTAAAAAATTATGAATTTTTGAAGTTTCTACTTAGTCATGGCTGGATGGAAAGACTACTATAGCTTGTGATGTCACAGGAGTACAACGATATAAAGAAAGAATAAAGAAAATTCAACATATTTCCATTTTTCTCGCATAACAAAAGAACACACGACTTCTCTCTTTCAGAAGGCAGGGGGAATAATATTACCATTAACATACGTCAGTCGCAAGTCGAAGAAATGTGCACTTTATTTAAAAAGTAAAGTCAAACTTTCACTGATGTGTTCTGCTAATATTGCTGCATTCTCTCAATCCTTATGTATATGAAGGTGGACTTGTCCTTTAAGGCAGAATTCAGATCAACCACACAAAAAAAAAAAATCAAGATGACAGCCATCAAAGTTGACATAGTTTATTGCGCCAAATTAAATGTATTATCATGGTTTTCATAAAATTTTGTCTGTTGTGCTATCTATTTATAATTATGTTTTTACATATTTCAAACATTGTAATGCTATTTCAAACCGTCTTAGGTTTTTATGGAGACATTTTTAAGACCAGTGATATTCTACTCTCCAAAAAAGAGAAAAAAATCGAGTGGAAGTATTCACTTTTGAAGGAGTGACTGACAGAAAACAGTGAATTTAGAGTGAAATTGGAATGAATTTTGAGTGAAAATGTTCATTTTCACTCATTTTAGAGTGACCTCAGGGACCACTCGTCATTCTTCGAGTGATCCCCGAGGTCACTCTAAAATGAATGAAAATGAACATTTTCACTCTCGAGTGATTCTGATATCTACGATGGGAAAGCATGAAATGGCCTAAGTTCAGACCAATTGTGACACTATAACCAACATGAAATCAGCCTAAAAACAATGTAAGAAAAATCTAATAACAGTAAATACAGTTTCAGCATGCTTATTTGTAAATGTGAATATACAGCACGAAAAATACATTTGGACAGTTTTATTCGAAAAATATACTGAAAAGTGATTTCGCACAAAACATTTAAAGGCAAATTTGAGAAATTGCCGCCATGTCGGATTTTCGGGGGGGGGGGGGGGGGGGGGTGGGATCAGAAGGGCTTTCAAGGACAAGGATCTACGGACATTATTACACATAGTACCATCATTATTCACGTTTCTGCAACAGCAGAGTAGCATACAAGTAAAAAAGCATATCTTTGATACAGAAGCATTTCTTTTTCATCAAAGATTGGGCCTTACCCAAAATGAGTTCCACTTGAGTTCCACCCCCCCCCCCCCAAAAAAAAAAGACCCTCAATATGGTTTACACTATACAATATCGTTCCGATGTATAGAAACATAAGACAGCAATATAAGATGATTAAAAGAATATATTAAATCATAAGTTGAGATTTAACTTTGACGCAACACACATAATGTATTGTTTACCATTGGGATATCACATTCGATTTATATGTGCAGGTTGGTTGTATCACAAAACATTCTACCATGTATAAAAATTAAAAACAAAGACTAAAACATACGAAGATATCACCATTTCTTTACAAGAAACCATTAACCATGATAACTGTTGACAGCTAAGTATAAAAAAACCCGTTCTTATCAGATCTATTTAGTATATCTAATAAAATTTGCAATTATTATACTGATTTAAGTTTGTACATTAGTTGTTCTATCCCTAACTCACAGTTTAGAACTAGTTTGAGGAATTAACTAAAGGTGGGTTTTGGTTTTACGTGCACTTATGGTAAATAATGCCTTGAACGACAACCTCAATCAATTACTGCCATCTTGAATTTTGTGCGGATACTATTTTTGTCGCTAAATATGACACATTGGCAAAATTTGTGCCAAATTCCTAGCTCCTATCTCTTTTTGGAAAATACTTTTTGTTCAATGTTCAATCTTATCTGCCTCAGAGCAATCTACCATGAAATGCTACAATAATAGCGACCAGTGTCACCTACCTGTCCACTTGGCATGAAAAGATAGTTTGCAGGCACTTATAAGTCAATAGACCATTACAGTATTACATGTGACCATGTATACATGTGACCATGTAAACACATTGTATGCAAAATTTATAATGCATATCTTTTTTCAAGTTTTAGATATTAACTTGTCAACAGTGTATGATATTGCTTGTAATTCCATAAATATGAATTATGTCTCCTCTCAGTAGATCTCAATCACAATCGCAGGTTTCAAAATAATTATTCGGTTCTACTTTGATAAATACTAAATCATGCATTTTAACATTTCATTCTTTCTTCAAAACAATATAAAAATATGAATTTCCTCCCCCTCCCCCCCATTTATCACAATACACAGCTAAAGTGGTATCAACTTTTAGGAAGTTTTTATACTCTCCATCACATGACATCAAAGTTTCTGCAATCCGATGTCTCTATCAATAGAAATGTTAAATTCAATAAAAATGGCGACCCTATTGGACCGTATCTGTACTTTGGAGGTTTTTGTAACAAATCTACTGAGGTGTACTTACGAAACATTGCTGAGTACGCTTAGTAACTTTATGCATGGTCTTATTTATAGAGAGAGTGGAACTCGAAAAGTAAGCACAAACTTGGATTTGACCCTCTGTGACATCTTTGGAAACAGATGCGTGTAAAAACATGATATTATGTAAAATGAGATTTCAAGTTTGAGACATTACAACTCCTGAACCAAATACAATACTGACCTCTAATTTTCTCCAAATATTGATTATATGGGAAAGATGTTAATTTCTACATCGTTTTCGTAAACATTCTTAGTTTAATTTTTTTTTTTACTTTTTAGAGAAATATTTACGGTGTATTCTAAACAATGTCTCCATAAAAACCATATAAACAAACCATATAAGCAAAACAGACAAAATTATATCAACATCGAAATGATACATTTACTCTGGCGAAACACACTATGTCAGCTTTGATGGCCTGCAATCTTGATTTTTTTTTTTGAGTGATTGATCCAAATTTTGTTAGAAACTTTCTAAAGCCAGGTTGTATCAAGCTTCTACCTCTATTTGAAAGATATTTTTGCTTCATCTCATCTGCTTCAGAACAATCCATTTTGAAATAATAGCGATCAGCGTCACCTAAGCTACCACTTGGTATGAAAAGTTAGTTTGCAGGCACAAACCCTTGTTTGTCAAAGCAAGAGTCTGCGTTTGCCAAGACTACTACACGAACCACTGGCACTGCTACACGCACCAGTGCCAGTGGTGCGTGTAGTAGTCTTAATGTGTGCAGACTTTTTTATGACCACAATGTCTTGTCACAACTAAAGTGCCCATTTTTACAACGTGAGTTTTCAAGTTTGAGACATTATCACTCTTGAACAAAAAGCGGTACTGACCCTTAATTTTGTCCAAATATTAATTATATGTCAAACAAAATTCCTGAAACGTTTCAAGATAATCCTTTAGTCATTTTCTGATTTATGCTGAATCAAGCATTTTCATGATTTTCCTTTTTTCGGAAAAATATCAAAAAATTAGTGTTTTTTCCTTAAAATCTCAATCCAGTTATCACAATAACCCACAAAAATGGTATCAACTTGTAGAAAATTTTATTCTCTTTCATATGACATCACATTTGTTGAAATCTGATGTTTCTGTCGAATTCTATCATTCAAATAACAAATTCAGTAAATATGGCGGCCATTTTGGACGCCATCTTGGATTTGGAGGCTTTCGCAACAAATTTTTTGAGGTAGACCAGTGGAATGTTGTTTGTTACAATAAAATCTTGAAAATAAGCATGGTCTACTTAGTTTGTAGAGAGAGTGCAACTCACTCGTTAAATAAGCGAGTTTTTGGGGTTTGGCCCTCCGGTTAGAAGAAGAATATCCCAGTGTTTTCACTGATTTATGATACACTGAATTATATCCCAGTTTATTTCTCAGAATTCCAACAGACAAGACAAATAATGAAAGGGAAATGGAGCTAATGGCATGATGTGGTTTTCAAATCAGATCACTCTTAAAATAGTCTAGAACGCAAGCAGGAAGTAAAAAAGTGCCGACCTCCAAAGGCGGAAAAATCATAAGGTACTATGCAACCTTAAAGGAAGAGAAAGCATTAAAAAATAAATACATTGTAGTTACATGTAGAGGTTTTGCATTAATATCTAAAAACAATACTTCAACTAATAAAATTGATTTAGCAAATATTTAACAAAACTGTATACAGATAGATAAGCAGATTTTACAATACAGTGTTATTTCAAAATAATGAAAGAAAGATTATATGAAGAGATAAACAAGAACTTATGTTGTGGCCATTGGTCGATAAATTCCACCCTTCGCCCACATGGCATTCATATCCGGATCAAAGCTAAATATTTTTGCATGTTATTAAATTCACAATTAGCAGCCGACTATTAACAAAATCTGCGAAAATAAAAACCCCACAAAATATGTGGTGCATAGAGTACAAATAATATATAGATTGTAAACAATTTTTGGTTTTTGTTTACTGTTTTATAGTTTATTGGTAAAATTCGACGAAAGCTTTCAAAAGTTTTAAAGAATCGCATGCTAACCTCTGAGATGTCGGCGGCGATGCATTTTCCGGCGAGTCAAGGTCCAGCGGCCTGTGGAGAACCGGTGGGGTCTCATCGTCCTGGTCGGCGGCTGCTGTAGCGCCCTCTGCAGTTGACTCATCTCCAGCCTTCCCATGGATGTCCTTGACTCTAGCATAGCCGTGCTCTTTCTCAGGCTGGAGATGAACAAAAACAAACAAACATACAATACAAAAAGATAAATGCTATTACTTCGAATAAGCTCTTTTTATAGTAAATGAAAACATGCATGTACAATATATGTATAATGGTCTATGGAATCACATATTGCTCTGTGTGCTTGTAATCACACACTGTATACACATGTATACAAAAAGTGACAGTGAGAGTGAGGTTGCGCTTTATCAACTCACTTCTGATGCAGAATTAACTCATTGAGGAGGGGCTAATTTTGCTACAATACACAATTTACATACTTAGACACTTGCCCGAGTATACTTGGGACTCGTCCTCAACGGGCTATTAAAGGTTTCCAAACAACTTTCAGGGAGTTTTGGGTAGTTGATAAATGCAAAGCTGTTCCGACAATGGGGTAGAAACAGAGTTCTGAAATGTCCAAAAAAGTGCGATCACAAACACATTTGATTAAAAACCTGTTTCTATAGTTAATAAATGCAGTCATTTCGAAATGCGTTTATACTGTAGCTCGGACCTGCCCGTGCCAAACACACTGCTAACTACATATATCTCCACTCCTCACGTCAAACTGCGCAATGGAGCAGCGCAGTGTGACAAGGCTTCCCAATCTACTCACAATCAGAGTTGATAAACACAACAACTCGAGAAACGCGATGCAAAAGGCATTTGCAAACGCACTTCGATAGTGGGTATTGAAACATGTTTCAAACATGTAAAAGTTGGTAAACATGACCACAGTGAGACAAAGAGACAGTAACAGAGAAATATAAAGTGATACAAGAGAAAAGGAGAAAGAGAGACAGAGAGAGAGAGAGAGAGAGAGAGAAAAGGAGAAAAAATGCATGGGAGAAGGGGAATTACGGTGGGTAGAGGGTGACACGACTTTTGCTCCTGTGACAGTTGCTCAGGTCTTTATTTTTTCCAAGGACTTAGGGATAGGCCGAGGGTTGTGGAAAGGTTTAGGCCTAATATGATTCGAGGATTAGGATGAGGGTTACAGTTATATGTGACCGTGCACCTCAAAACGAACATAAAGTCGCACACACTAATTTTGCATGAGGACTGAAAATAAGTGAAATGGGTCAACCCAGCCGAACTTGACTTTTTCATATTTTCTGAAAGAGCGGGTCTTCTTTTACATTATGCTAAAATTTGGTATCATAAAACGGGCAGGAAAGTGTGTTTTTTTAGCAGTTTATCTCGAACATTTTTGGTAGAATAGTGTGATTAGGTATGTCTTCAGAATCCCTTTTTCATTTTTGAAAAACCTTGTCCACACTCTTCACTTTCAACTCTAATAACTTTTGAAAGGATAGTGCTACTGCTTTGAAAGTTTGCATTAATTATAGACAGAATGTGTTAATGAGGTATGCTTAATTTCAATTTAATCCGATAATCCCTTCATTGTTGTTACTCTGGTGGTTTACTTCCTGTTTTTTGTCCCATTCATGGCACAGCCAGCACGGTTTGGTAAAGATTAAGCGCTTGAATAGACACTGTACTTCAGAGCCTCTTTTCTCAGTTCACACTTTTCCTGAGTTTGTGCTTTCTTTCCAATATTTAGATAGGTTAGGAGAGTCCATTTGATTGGAGTTATACATCATTTTAAAGCTTAAAGTCTGCTCTTTCAGAATATGGTCTTCACTAAAAATTCATGTCCGGCGACTTTTTGTTTGTTTTGAGGTGCAGGGTCACATATTAAAAGGATAGAACTTCTGTTTGGCTTTTGTGTGCAGATATTTCACAGTTCTAAGCAATTGTCATAGAAGAAAATGTCAAGGAACCAGGTATAGACAGAAAAAGAAAATCACCTGGGTTGGACTCTTGTACTTCTACAATAAAGGACTTTCAGCTGCTATATCATGGACATTTAAAAGGTGTCATCGAAGAGGTTGTTTGACCATAACATTCAATGAAAGAGATCATAGAGGTTCTTTCTACAATGAACAGAAAATAACATTTCAACTGAAATTCAGAAAATGATATTCATATGTCTCAGACTCGGACTCATGTTTGTTTTTTTCCAGCTTTTTTTTTTCTCTCTTTTTTTTTTTGCATGACATTCCCCTCAGTTTCTGAAAGGTAATAATCTTCACTGAAGCAAATCCGCACAATTTCCCGACACAGTTTCCTTTCCAATGGCACTTGGCAATTGCTTGTGATATCAGGTCAATATGACCAAATTTGGAAGCGAAAAACGAAAGCACTGTTGCCAAATTCAAGTTATCTCATTTTTTTATTTATTTTTTTTTTTTGGTCCTTTCTCTCCTTCTTTAATACATGTTCCTGCAAATCTTTGCATATAGGTAGGGCTTGCATGCTCAACTCATGTTGGGGTACGCCAGGGCACAAGCCCACACTAGTGTTTATAAATGACAGATTGTAATAACAAAGATATAAAGTCAAGCTTCATGTGCCATAAAATCTGAGCTTGTCAAACAGCCCTTGGTTTGCAGACCCATGATTTGCACACTGCAACGGAGCATGACGGTATTAAATTTGTATGGTACGTGTGATTCTTTTGTTTTAATGCCTGGTTTATTGATAATAATAATCGCATTTATATGGGGCTTTAAACTGGAGTTTCTAAGCGCACTGTAGGCGGGTGCAATTATACAAGAAAACTAGCAAACTCAATAACATAATAATGCCAGACCAAAATAACAGTAATGAAAAGAAGGAGAAAAAAAATACATGTGATACAGTGATATAATGACTAATACTGTGTGCACCTTTTTAAGTGCATGTTTACATTGTATATTAACCCGTACTATGCTGTGTCCTTGCAAAAGAGCATATAAATTGTCAGATACAAAATCAAAAAATCAGTGTGAACTGCACAGTTGATGATACCTCCCTTACCTTCCATATTAGTATTTCTAGTATATTTTTTTCTGCACTTTTATTCACACTTTATAACACATCATCTAGAAAGATCCAAGTATTCCAGTGCATTCTGTCAGGTGAGAAAGGGGGTATCAAAGGGAATGACTAACATGACCATGCAAAATTCACAAACTGCATTTGTAGAACAAAATGTGCATACAATGTACATACATGTATGCCACATTCAGTGAGCCATGCACGTTGTATGCTCATAATGATGATAACAATGAATTAAAATGCTTGAGTTATTAGTGTGTACAAGACACTTGATGCATGATCGCACTGTCTTTTGTTTACAGCACACCATCGCCTTCTAATCTTAGCAGGTTAACAATAGAAGGAATGTTGAGATATCTTCCACAATCCCCTCCATTCTCATCATTTTCAACTTTATGCAGTATATAGCATGTCACTGTATTTACGTATTTCTTCCTCAATCAATTACGTTTCTATTAGATTTTGATGTATGAATTGTGTATTTCCATATAGTCTTTTTCTTTCTTTGTTTGTGCTGTGTTTTGTACACTGACACTCTTAACTGAAAATGGAAAAAATGAAGTGAAATGAGAAGGAAATAATGGAGTGGTTACCAATCGTTACCATCAAAATATGCACACTGCCTCACAGGATGGGGGGGGGGGGGGGGGGGGGGGGGGGGGTATAAAAATGGTTGCATCCCTCACACTCCCAAGGCTTAAAGGAATAGTACAGTATTGGTGGAGATGAGAATTGGGCTTGTTACTTTTTGTGAGATACCAAGAAAACACTTATGATATAGTACAGAGCATACCATTTTAAGAGGAATTCAAAGTTTATTTGATGAAAATCGGGTTTGGAATGACTGAAACATCCAAAAACAAAGTAAACCAAAGCGATTGTAATAAAGTGTGGGTCCCACACTTTATTAGAATCGCTCTTTTTTAAATATCTCAGCCATTTCAAAACCAATTTTCATCAAATGAACGTTGAATTCCTCATAGAATTACATGCTCTTTCATATTTCATAAGAGGTTTCTCATAATCTCACCAAAAAATGTTAGAAACCTGAAATTAGGTCTCAACCAAAACTATACGATCCCTTTAACTGAGCACTGCAGCAATATACAGGGAGTTATGTCTATATAATATAGTAAATGAAGGATTGAGGCATCTAGCAGTATTACAGATAATCTTTAAAATATGTGCACATATTTCTCTTTTTTTTTCCTCCTTCTTCTCCTCATCCTGTTCAATATTATCATCTTTCTTTTCCTTCCTTTAACTCTTCATTTCCATTATCTTCTCCTTTTCCACCTTTTCTTTCATTTCCTTCCTCTTTTTTGTGTGTGCTTATTACTCCTTCAATTTCTTCTTCTCCTTTGATTTGTTCCGCTACATTTTCTCTGAAAACACCACTACACACTTCATTTGGAGTGAACAGCTCACGAACAAAATTATGTGATCAAAGCTAAGAACAAACAAAACATACCTGTATACATTTTAAATAATATTGCTCAATCAAACCAACAAAGCAAATACAGCAATACTAGCAGATTTTGAGAAAACGGAAGAGTTTAAATGTTCAGTCCATCGTCTTTAACATGGACAGCATCCCTTGGCCATCCAAATATATAATCTACATCACCTGACTGTGAAAATATCACAAACTGTCCCAGACAAAAAAAAAAAAAATAAATAAAAATGTTAATCTGCTCTGATCTCTTAACTCGTGAGGACAATTTGATTTTGCTACAACACGCATTTCCCATGGATGCTTGCCCGAGTATACTCAGGACTCATCCTCAACAGGTTAAAAGAAAAGGAAAAAGCCGATGACGGCTGATGATGATGAGCACTGTATTTCACATATTTTGAGGAAAGGCTTCATTGGCTTCTCACCTCACAGGATGTGTGTAAAGGGAAAGTCCCTGACTTTAATAAATCAAACGCAGAGTCATGAAATAAAAAAAGAGAGATATTTGCAACTCTTTCCATGAAAAACAACAACAAACACACTCCTTGAGCCAAATACATATGGAGGCTATAATGACAACAACATGGAATGAATCCTTTACCCATTGAAAAAATTAGAACAATAACAACAAAAAAACTATTTACCAATGCATTTCTTTTTCTTTTCTTTTTTCTTTTTGATATGTGAGATATACTGTATCTACACTTATGTTAGAGGTGAGAATATTGTGAAATCCAGATTTCGGTGCACGCAGAACTACTCTGGCTTGTTTTAAGTCCTAGCATCTGTGACTAGCACCATGTGGTAGATACTCAAAGTAAAGTAGCAAGGCGATTTTACGAATGTGTACCCACTACACATTTGATGTGATCAGCAAAGAGCATACGTGCCTGTGTGAACATGACGGTTCTCACAATGTCCCATGAGAACTAAGTCAATTAATAAACTGAGTCAATTCTGCTCACTTCCCCCCCCCCCCCCCCCCCCCCGCCAACATGTATTACACTGAATTATTCCAAATAATTGAGGGGAAAAAAAATGCCCTTAACATTAGACGCACTAAAAAAAAACCCAAATGCCCTTAACATTAGACGCACTAAAAAACCCCAAAATGCCCTTAACATTAGACGCACTAAACACCTGTCATTCAGTCTCAGAGTAGAAGTCATAATAGGAAAAAAAAATCGTGTAGACGTAAATATTCAGGTGGTACTCCAAAGGAAAAAACAAACAAACATCTTGATGCAAGAATTAACACTTCACAGTAATGTGCATGTCATGTCACGAAAGAAATATTTTATCATTCTGTTGGAATAAACCCTGTGCTTCATTCACCAAATGGCACACAAGTGGAGTGCTTTGGTTGCCTACTGCCACAGATGTCTGGCAATTTATTGTTTATGAATACAGATTAGTAGAGATTAGTAGAGATTTACCGGTATATGTAGTTTATAGTGAAGAAGAGAGAGTAATATCATGTACGTATTAAAGTGTATCTTATTATTTCAAAGGAGTCTTTAATTTTGGTACGAGAGTGCAAAAATTGACTGCAAAATTAAAAAAAAAAAAAAAAAAAGTCTACGCCTAAAAGAATGGGCGTGGGAATTAATTCAATCGCCTTTACCCATTGAATCACTATTTTTTCCTTCTTTTCTTTTTTGTCAAAACAAAGCTTGCTTCAGCACAAACAAAACAATAATTGATGAGAAAGCGTAAAATTTCAAGTGTGTCATCAGCTAATTAAGTGCTGTGTTCCTTCTAAATATTATTCTTTAGCCGCAATTCAAAAAAGGGCATTGTAATCATAATTCACTCAGCAGACAAAAAGAGAGACGGAGATTAAATTTCATGTGTTCCTTGTAAACATTATTCTTTCGGTAGAATTTCAAAAGCACTGTGATTATTCACCCTGCACTAAGACACAAAGAGAGGAAAACTAGAAGAGAGAGAAAGATTCAAGAAAACATCTGGGTCCGAGAAAAACAAAGGGCGTACACAGTTGTATTGAAAACAAGGAAATGTAGGTTGTAGGTTGTTCAAGCTGTAATAAGCATTCATCTTGCACAAACCCCTCACAAACTAAAGTCAATTCCTACATGCTGTCCCCTGCTACATGCACCAGCAAAACATTAATTTTGCTATCAAGCAGGATGTACGTACGCTTGCTGACTGGCTAAATCTGATCAAATTTGCATAATGAAAATGGTACAGTTGTAACTTTACAGTACAAGTTGTATGTCTATGTAGTTGCTGTACAAAGGTCTCTGCTCAGATTGATTTGGTTGCTTTTTTTTTTACATTTGATGAATAAAAAAGTGGAACAAATGTACAACAATTTTGTTCTCAGAGTACTGGAACCAAGATTTTTTATTTTTCTTCTTTTTTAATGATATGATGCCCTCAAAGTAAAGAGCAGGTGAAAAGCCCCAGATAAAGAAACCCCTTCCTCTCCAATGCAATGACTCACTGTTTGTGTGGTACACTGCATGTTGACAACTCTGTATCAAAAACAATCATGTGCGATTCAGTCTCGATGGCTGCACGAACATGTGTTGTTGCTGTTTTTTCTTTCATTAAAACAATCCATTAAGTAAATCAATCATCCTGACAAGTCATCTTCTACATCATTGGCTGATCCTCCCCTTTAATATGAAATTTGCACCCGCTTTCCACACACATATATATATCACTGGATAGGCGAAGTGTGCAAGCATAACACAACACTTCCAAGATCCTAATGGTATTGTCTATTTTTTGGTACGATTCTTTTGTTTTGTTGTTGTTGTTGTTGTTGTTGTTGTCATTGTTGTTGTTGTATTTGCTGTTGTTGTTGTTGGTGGTGGTGTTGTTGTTGTTGTTGTTGTTGCTACTGCTGTTGTTGTTCTTGTTGTTCATACCACACAACAATAAAGGTGGGATTTTGATGGACATTTTAGCCAGTTGCTACTAATACTTAACAAATATTTCCAGGTTTTTGTTATACCTCTATCATCATGACGTAATCTAATCTGACTTAACTTCCCAGATGCATACAATAGTCTCATACAAGCCATCCTCACAATATTTCCACAGGATGACGAGGGAATTAGAATGGTTTTGTGAGAGTACATCTCGGACACCAACAAAAAAGACTGAAAGCTAGGCTATGTTTGCATGTATCAAACAAAGCTCCGCGCCGCCGTGAAAATGGGGCTTCATATTGACTTTGTAATGGGAGCCGCACTACCGGGGCAATTTTCTCACGGAACCATTAGGAGTAAAATGTCGACACGGCTCCTCGCCGCATTATGACAAGCCTATTAATATAGCAGTGTTGTCTCAGGGAGTGACTTGCATGCACAGTGGCTAATTTGGGAAAGACACAGGTATACATGCTAAATACACCTGCTGCAACTGTGTTGGCCTAGTATTCATCCCAGCTGCTGTATGAGTGCCTATTTTTGCACCCACACAATCTCTATGTCACTACAGCCTAAGACATAGAAATGCAAACATGTCCACACACTCCTCTATTACACAACCACCACTGTACCCATTTTCAAAATCTCTGATGTTCTTAAAGTCCACAGAGTGTGAGGTTGATATCCTTAAAACTAGGAGTTCAGAAAATAATGTACCTCCAGGGTATTAAAAGTTGACTTGTAATGTCTGTATTTGAACCAGTTCAGTTTTCAATCAATTGAGTTGAATTTGGCATGTACACATATTGATATGTATACATTATACAGTACTCAGCATTTACCACAAGCTTAACAATTTCATTTATCATAGTCATCTACTAGATATCATACATTTAACTATGAATTAATGCCAGATTTGTTGTTTGGGGGATTTTGTCTGGTAATGAATGCCTGTAGCAGGTGCACTTGCATGCAGTCTTGTTGGTCAATAAAAGTATTATCTTAAAAAAAACATTACTTACAGTCATATGTCCTGCAATTCTATTTTCACCTTGGCCCATGACAGCAAAGAAAAACTGCAATTTGGGTTATCATGCATTTGTCATGTATATGATATATACAATAATGTAACATACACTGTAGTGCTTTCAAGATGATATGTGACCCGCTACAACGAAAGGATCAGAAAGTTGGGGGAGGACAATTTTCTGAAAATGACATGACATTATTCCTTTACTCTTCCACTTTAATTTCATATATAACACAACTCATAAACGTATTCGGTTGTGGAGATATCAATGATTTTATTAGCGCATGTGGAGTGGTTTAAATCAACATTTCGAGAAAACCGCCTTCAAAGTTTTCCTTCCGACGCTATTATGTTCAAGGGGAGGTAAGACAGTTTTCACCTCTTGACAATACTAGTAGAAGGTATGCTCCTAGCAACCTCCTCAGTGTTCATTCAAGCTTAGCCCCAGCCGTCTATATACGTCCAATCAGTAACCAGGATGCCACGCATTGGCCAATAAGATCACTCCCCCATTGCTAGGGGTGGAGTCTAGCTGCGGTGCTACATCCAAATCTTTGGACTTGCTTCTGTTCTGTTGAAAGTCGAAAAATCATGGGCTATGGCCCAGAAAAACACTAATTTCTTGCTTTTCCTTTGATCATTTAGCTTCAAAATTTCGGCAGATGATAGACGATACATTAGACTACAAAAGTATGCCAAAAACAGAAATCCCTTTGTTTTGACCAATTTTGATGATCTGACTTCAAACTCAATTTTCTCGGATCAGCCATCAGCGACTTTAGGATCCCTTTGTTGTGGCAAGTCACGTAAATATATTCTATATAAGCTAGAAAAAGAGAGCAAAAAATAGGCGTTATACAATCTGTATGGTTATATACAATGATCTGTATAATCTTTCACCTTTTTGTCTTTGACAACAGCGTAGGCATGGTTGCTGCTGTTACTGCTGGCCTGGATGTCTTTAACCGCCGCATACGATCCGTCGAAGTCGGCCTCGTCCATCCCTTCATCGGCGTTGCTCGTCGTCCCAGCCGCCTCTGTACCAGACAGACGGTTGGCCTCTGGGTTGGAGGTAATGTGACATAAAAGATGGGACATTTGTTGTGTAATAATCACCAATATTACAGACAATGTAAGAAAATCAACCATTAGATGACAAGCTCCATTTTGTTGCATCATGCATACATTGTAGGAAATTACAGGGGAAATGACTTCAGCAATAAGGAAAACTTTTAGCTTCCTAGTTGTAGATTAGAAACCACCTCTATGATAAGAAGAACTCTGACATTTCATTACTTTGAACTCTGTTTTCCAAAAGTTTTGGTTTTGTCATAAATCACACAAATACACATGCATACGTGTACAAAGAAGGATCTGTTAATGCAGAACTTATTGACATTTTTAGTTTCATTAGCAACCACAAAATGCACATTAGCATGTTGGATCATAATGACATGCACTGCATCTTGACAGCATAAACTGCTTCCATATTCCCATTCTATGCAAGGCCACCAATCAGAGCTGCCAAAAAACAATTGGGAAGTGTGTGCTATAAAAAGCATCTTAGCAAGCGAACTGCACAACAATTCTCAAGCCAGACAAATTCTGGAATGATATTTCTTCTGTAACATGTTAGTTGGACTGAAACAAAGGACGCATGTTTTATTTTCTGTCAGCATGCAAGGTAAAGTTTAACATTTATGTAGACACAGTCAAACTGAAAGAGTGGGATTGGTCAAGATAAGAGCTGAGTAAACCGTATGACGGTGATAAAGTGTAAGATAGGAAGTGATGAAGTATAATGATGAAAGGAATGTCTGACTGATCATAGGATAGGATAGATAGTACGAGTACACTGTAATTTCAGTTATGTAATGAGACATACAAATTCATTATATCACTGATGGCAATTTTTTACAGCAAAATACTTTTGTCCTGACATGTAGAGACATGGCAAAGGATCCAATACTCCCCAAGTTACCATGCTCAAATGTTTGAGCACTGTCAAACAATTCCCAATTTAACTTTAATAGCACAGATTTGTGAGACGATTCGGTAATTACACGTGTCGAGATATTATGACACCAAACATCAGCACCTGTTACACGTAAACTGAGCTAAACAGGCCAGTTTCACAATTGTAGTTCTAAAAATGATCATTTCTTCTTTTGTATTGAAAGGGTAAGCACACAAGGAAATGTTTTTTTTTTCTCTATTTACCAAATTCTCTCATGGCTCGCAGAATTTACAAAATACTAGTGGAGCTGTCTGACAGGACTGGCAGACTTTAGCAAATGTTATTCTTTGGGTGTTGGTTCCCTTTAAATGTATTCAGGCAACCTCCTGCAAACTCAGAAGGACTCTGCACGAATGCATGATCTATGAAATACTATCAGCAAAGGACCATACCTTTCACTCTGGCATAGTTATCATCACCACCATCACCAGAGCCTGCTGCAGCCCCGCCCGCCAATCCACCTGTGGCTCCCATGGCAACCGCATCCTTCCTAACGATGCTGCTGGCGAGAGTCTCGTCAACACTGTTGTAGGCGGGATCGTCATCAACCGGGGGCTGGGAGTTCCCTGCTCCTCCAGCCTCCTTCTTCTTATCATCTTTGATGATGTCGTAGGTGCCGTTGTAATCGTTCTCAGCATTCTCCGCGATGTCTGGCACCTTTGGCGGGATGGGCGGGAGCTCCGGAAGGCGGCGGTCGACGGTCGAGGTGCGCTTGATGTTCACGGGCGGGGAGCTCTCCGTCGGCGACGTGGCTCCATTGGGGGAGGGGGGTAGGGTCTTAAAGCTCGTCGATTGGCTGATGCTGTTGCCAGGTATGCCATTGGGCAACGTTGCTACCTTGCTCGTGTCAGTTTGTGGTTGCTGTCAAACATATGAAAGTGACAGATATCATTCATTGATTTTAGCATTAGTTACAGCTTGGCTCAAATTAATCAGAAGTTCAAAGAGGTAGGATACTGTCATGTTTCATCCTTTCCTTTCGAATCTGCAACTTTACAATATCTGGGAAATTATTCTTGAATGTATTGCGGGTATCACTTTCATCTACAACTAATTCAAGAATATTCCAAGAAACACGGGAGGTCACATACACCCTTTTTTGGTCAGGTTTTCTTCTTGTTTTGTTTTGTTTTGTTTTGTTTTATTTGACTGACCACTACCTCATCCAGTCTGAAAATGGAACAGACATAGGTATCAATATTTTGATAGTATCCAGTGGAGAAAGCCGATTTGTTCTACTAGAAAATGCTGGAACAGATGAGGTCACTGTATATCTTGGCTGACTGGTAAAGGATTTCCTTGCGCTAATTGATTTTCAGTTTGGATTAGAGATGGTTTATTTCATAGCACGGTTTCACAGGATGTACTGCAGAAGGCTTCACCCATTGTAAGTTGTATCTTCTTACATTTGATACTCTTAAGTGGTGATCATGTGAAGTGGAGGGTCTCACGTTTCTTGTAACTTCCTTAAACCTAACTGTTCTTTTGTTCTCCAAAGTGCGCAGACCTCGAATAGCTTCTAGTCAATGAAAAGATTATCTCATCCCCCTGATCCTCATACTGTCACCCTTAGCATTTCTGTTGAACTGAGAATCATTAACCCATTGAGATGGGCTGATTTTGCTACAACACGCATTTCCCATAGACTCTTGCCCGAGTATAATTGGGATTCGTCCTCAACGGGTTAAACTTGAGTGGGCTCTCTAACTGGTGATTGAGGTATTATATTAAAGTGAAGTAGAAATAACTGATTGAATGCCCACCCATGATCCCCCCCCCCCCCCAAAAAAAAAAAGAAAGAAAAAAAAAAGGCAGCTGAAGAATTGGCTGGGAGTTTCCCATTATATTTATCAAATACATTTATATTTGTATTTGCATCATATACACTACCAAATTTGTATACTGTTTCTACTAAAGCGCAAGAAGAGAAAACATTAAAGCAACTTTTGTAGAGCTGAAAGTGAAGATTCTTGTGAATGGTTTTTATACTATACATTTGAAATATCACTCTTCTAGTCGCCTATACCATGGAGCTACTAACAGAGATTACGTTAGTAGCTCCATGCCTATACACATCTTTTTGCACATTTTATAGTCCAGTGTGGCAGAACTTAAAGTCAAGGTGATATTTGTAACTGCTCCATTTTGAAACAATGCTCTGCTACAGCTGTTGTTGAGGTGCAACCAGAACTTATGCTTGACTCATGAACAGCTGCAAAATTTGGCAGGTAAAACTGTCCGCCTCAAATGAGTTTTGACTGCACAACAACAGGCATCACACCTCTTAAATTCCTCTTCCTTTTTGACTTCCTACAAGCTAAAAAGGCAAATCTAAACAAAACACATTAACACACAGGAAACATGCAAATACTTTTCACAAGCAACACCCCCCCCCCCCCCCCATGATCTCCTTCAGCAGCACTCATCAAGAAAAAAAAAAAACGACAACAGCAAAACAATATTGTGAGTGCAGTAAACAAGTTATGGTTGAATGTACAAATAAATTGTTTGCCAAGTACTGGGCGGACACCGTACTGGCTCACTTGAACGGTTCTTTTGACGGAACTTGGCTCACGCCGTGTGTGTACACTGGCAGGGGCCGAGCAGCTGGTGAGCGGAAATATGAATCACAGAATCATTTGTTTGATCTGCAGTGGCAGTTATCCAGCCAGCTACCTTAGTCTTACATCCTGATTTCTCTGCCTCAGGGGAGCAAATATGAAATTATGGCATATACATGTATGTACAACATACACTGTACATGTACTACTAAACATATCATGCCCCCGAATATATTTTGCACACATAGCCATATCCCAGTGGGGACTTGTATAATTAAGACAATTTCACATTGGGGTAAAATCAGTACTGATATTCAAAGCTCTTGGGAGGAAATTACAAATGTCAATTTGAAGCATACTGTAAAACGAGGAATTTTCGCGTGCATTTTAATTTCGCGAATTTCGCGAGCGCCAAGATTCGCGAAATTAAAATGCACGCAAAAGTTCTTGTTTACACTATATGCATTGAATGCCAGTGGCAGTTCGCGAAAATTTCATGCCGCAAAAAAGGCCGTCGGCTTCAATTCGCGAAAAATTCATGCCGCGAATATATCATGTTGTACAGTAATTCCTATTTAGGAAGCAAAGTTGGCAATCTGTTACCTTGAAGAAGATATAATTGTTGTTGCCTTTGATATGGGGGGTAATATTTTGGCATGTTATCATTTTTCACTAATATCTATAGTCAACTCCAAAAATTCATGAAAATGAAAGGGTCATTAAAGAATATATACAAAAAGTTTGTATGGCACACACATTCATGTATCCATGGGTAAGAATCATTTAGACAGATTTGTATCATTCAAACTGGATGATGATTACTAGTGTGCTGCGATGAATATGATGCTTGTTTCGGTTGGCTTTTTTCCTTCCAACGACTGCAAACGACCATAAACCAGAGCAATAAAAACTTTTGTGCGCTTTCATCTCCTTCCTTTTGGTTTCTTGTGGACATTTGAGGTATCTTTCTTTTTTTTTTTCTCTCTCTCTTTCTGTTTCTCCTTCTTTTTCTTTCATTTTTCTGTTTTTCTTTTTTTTTTAGGGGGGGGGCGGGACATTTTGCATTATATTTTTTTATTAATTCAGCAGTAATTGTCCCCGTGGACACTGCAAATTACAAGCTTTGCTTTTCAGTAGTCCCCTCCACTTCAAACAATTTCAATTTTAACTCGATGTAATCAGAAAGGCCATATATAGTAGTATTTACTGTCAGTTCAAAGTATTTTTCTCTGGTATAACATTCAAACTGCTTTTGTGTTATTATGTGACACTCATGTTTTGTGTTGTTAGAAATGAAATAAAATGAAATATTGAAAATGAAGTGAAATTCTTACAATGGATGGAAACTAAAAAAGTAACAAATTCACATTAAAGGGATGGTACAGTATTGGTTGAGGTGAGAATTGGGCTTTTAACTTTTTGTGAGATACCAAGAAACTACTTATGTGAAATAATACAGAGCATACTAGTCTAAGAAGAATTCAAATTCAAAGACATCCAAAAACAAAGTAAAACAAAGCCATCATAAAAAAAAAGTGGGTCCCACCTTTTATTCAGATCGCTCTGTTTTGGGTATCTCAGCCATTTCAGAACCGATTTTCATCAAATAAACTTTGAATTCCTCTTGGAATTTACAGGCTCTTTCATATTTCGTAAGAGGTTTCTCACTATCTCACCAAAATGTTAGAAACCTGAAGTTAGGTCTCAACCAAAACTATGATCCCTTTAAATGCTTTAACAGAACTTTCAGGTTTTTTGTGTGTTTTTTTTCTTGGGGGGGGGGGGGGGGGTTGCTTTGAATGTTAACTTTTTTATCGAAATTCTATTTATTCAAGATGATATTGCCCATATTTCGAATAATAGGGCAAACAGCAGAGACAGGATTGATCCTCCAAACACCACTCTTTTTAAAATGTCATTTGTTATCTTAGACAGCAATAGAAGAGAGTTCATGCCTATAGATGATGTGCATTATTAAGAATAACTTACCACATTCTGTGTTCCATTCCTTTTGGGATTTTCCTGGACATGGCTCACATTCTCAGCACTGAAAATAAAGGAAAGGAAAAACAACATCGACAATAATACAGATCACATTGTACTACGGTACTTGATTTATGATAATCACAGTCACATTTAATCATTGATCATTCTTCACCTTTTAATTTCTTTTCATCATTCTTCATCCTCTATTTTTCTTTCATCATCTTTGCCTTCTTATTACACTGTTAACTCGTTGAGGATGAGTCCTGAGTACACACTCGGGCAGATGTCTATGGAAAATTATGCATTTTGTAGCAGAATCAGTCCGTCTTCAACGGGTTAAAAACAGAGTAGTGGTAGCAGCGGCGGTACAGTTGTACACTGTAGAAGCAATTGTAGGTTACCAATTCATAACCAGTGCCATTAACATGATCAGTATTATCAATCATCATTAAATCACAATCATTGGTATGATTATTGTTTAATAACAACAGTTATCAGCACATTAGTATACTGAAAAGCATCCAGCAATACATGTACCTATGATTACTTTCATTATTGTTGCTGTTATTGGTATTTTAACAAATCATCACTTTCATCCAGATAATGACATCATCCTTCCGCTTTTTATAGATGATATAAATGTTACATAATTTACATAATTTATATTTTATTGTTCGGATGCACTATTTATGAGGCATTATGGCAATGGGCTTTTATACCTATCTCGCTCTCTCCTATCTCTCTCCCTCTCTCTTGCCCTCGCTTCTTTCTTCCTATCTCTCTCTCTCTCTCTCCCTCTCTTCAAATTACTTTTACGCGAAATGGCGCAACGTTTTAAAAATCGCCATCTAAATAATGGTTCTCAGGGGTGTACAGAGTTTATTGGTTGTCTTTAGAGATCTTTCTGCAATATTCATACCTCTACATCAAAAGAGTATACCAAGCAATATGACAATGTCCGTTTGATACGGTTTCATGGGGCGCCCTCCCCGTCCATCAGTGGTCATAATGATAATCATGCGATTGAAATTTAATAAGCCACATTTTTACAATATTTTTGTTGTGCAATAATTATTCCTGAATGTTATGATATTGTCATATTTTCTGTGAGTTTTTGGAATGTTTTTTTTTTTCTGATCCATATATTTTGTGTGTATTTCACATCTGCATTCGTAAGATTGATATTTTATATCTATTATACGATTTATATGGATAAGGTAGTTTGGTTTTTATCTAATTTTGATCATGATGTACAGTATTGTTAAA
The DNA here is from genome assembly GCF_040938485.1 of Diadema antillarum. Taxonomy (NCBI): domain Eukaryota; kingdom Metazoa; phylum Echinodermata; class Echinoidea; order Diadematoida; family Diadematidae; genus Diadema; species Diadema antillarum. The sequence goes on from NW_027271690.1 coordinate 2,670,090, forward strand.
AAGATAGCAAAGTTAAGAGATTATATGGATTGAAATGATGATTTTGATAGAAATAGAAGATGAAAACAAATATATTTGATATTTTATATCTTTTTGCATATCTCTTCCCTAGTATTCTCTTCTGTCTCTTTCTATCTTTCTTGCTATCTCCTTTTTACAAGTACCCCTTCTGTGTTTCTCTCTCTCCGTCTCCATACACAAGTGTTTGATATCTCTTGTTATCACTGCCCCCTTAAATTATTTCTCAGCACATGTATAAACAAAATATAAAAGTTGTTGCAGAAGTATAATGATTTGTGTGTTTTTATATATATATATATATATATACCTCCGTTTCCATACATGAGTGTTTGACATCTCTTATATGTTATCACTGCCGGCCTAATTTTTTTTTTTTTCAGCACATGTATTTGATGTAAACAAGATGTAAACAAAATTTGAAAGTTGTCGGAGAAGTGTAATGATTTGTGTATTTTTGATATATTTTTGTCTATACGTTTGTGTATGTATATAATGGTGATATGAAGATTATGTATAATTTTCCTAGCATATTTCTCAATGTGTGTGTATAAGTGTATTTGATTAATTCTGCTATTTTGGTTATCAGGTGGCTTTTTATATGTATGTATATAATTGTGTAGTTTTATCTTTTAATCGTAGACTGATTGTATGATTATGTATGTTACCATAAAATGAAATATTACACTGTACAAAATTCTGCAATTCAGCCATGTTCATGGTTGCAAATGAATTTTTTTAAATAAACCATTACCATTACCATTATATGATTATATGCCAGCCACAACTCTTTAACCCGTTGAGGACCAGTCCTGAGTATACTCAGGCAGATTTATGGGAAATGCCTGTTGTAGCAAAATCAGTCCATAATCAACGGGTTAACAATGATCTACAATGTAGTTAACAATGATGAATACATTAAATAAAAAATAAATTTTGGTGAAAATGACTTTTTTGGATTAATAGTCAAATAATGGGTTCAGTGATATCCTGTCCAAATCCCAACTATCTAACTCCAAAAATGAAGCCACCATGGCATGTAAAAGGAAAGGCTATTCCATTTGTTATAGCGCTTTGGCCGCCATGTTTTTTTGGCTCTCCTGAACATTTGACATTTTGTAGAGTATACTGTACGAGGTCTTGTCGCCCCAGCGACGATATGTCAAATCATTCATCCTCAAACATCAGCGCGATCAAAAGTGAACAGAACAGTTATCTACAGTTGAATATCATGCCGAGGGTCACCCTGGCACTGTGGAAAGTCACTCACAACAGTACTTGGGGCAAACATAAAATTGTATATTATACCAGCAGAATTCTGTACATAATTACAAGGAAAACAGTATTAGGTTGCAATGCTGTTGTGCCGATATACTGACCGCAGATCTATAGAAAAATGAAACTGCGATTTGTAATTAGGGATGACTTCCTTGAGACTATCCAAACAGACTATATTTTTGCTATAATTTGCTCAGTCCACAGAGCCATTAGATCATCTCCTAAAGTAGGTAATTCTCGTGAAGTGAATAACATTCACTCCCTCCTGATTGGTGGATAAAAGCAGCTGCCATTATGACCAAACAAAAAGAAAGAAAGAAAAAAAAAAGCTCTGTTTGCACAACATCATACGATGGCAGGTCCACTACTCATCCGCTGACTCTTTGTGGTATAATGATACGCCGGCGGCCATGATTACCAAGTTGATGTCAAACGGCAGGTTGTCCAACTGTGCCACACCCTGATCCACTGGACGTGGGAGGTTTTTTTTTTTTTTTTTTTTTTTTTTTTTTTTTTTTTTTTTTTTGCATTAATAATCAAGCTTAAAGGAGAGTGTATCCTTCAGAACAATGTCCAATACTGATGTTCTTGCTGATGGCATGTAAACTTTGATAAACATAATACAGAAGATCAAATCATATGCATCAAATTGTCTTCTAAAAGTATTACAAGATAATCAAATCCTGAGAAAATACTAACATTGAAACATCACATTACAAATGTAAATGTATTTCATCATCTTTTACTATAGATGTCCATTATGGACATGCCTGAAATCTATGATCTTATATTGACTTAAATCTTCTAATACCATCTTTGTGATTATATTTCATATACTATACACTTTATTCAAAATTGAGATATAGCGTTAGGCAAGCAGTGGGAATAATAGTATACAGCATAATCAAGTTCTGGTAATCAAGGAACCAATACTGTAAAAAAGTAACATGAAATCATAAAGTTTCTGACAATTTTTCCAAATCCTGAGGCCTCTTATATCAATCGCTCCCCACCCCCCCCCCCCACCCCCCACCCCAATCTATTAAGAAAAAGAATACACTCATGCAGCATATCTGTATAATTCTCACTTTTACATAGGTCATGTAAATCTGCATACAATATTTAATGATACATTATGTACATTGTAGGATCAGGGGTTGCACTTAACTTTTTTTTAACTAGCGAGGCAGACTACTTAGAATCAATTTTGACACTGAAGCAACATTTTGGCTAGCCAGACGGACTAGAAACTTCAGAATTTCACTATTTTTAGCTAGTCCGACGTGATTTCGGGTGGCCAATGGCCAGCGGACCATCGCCAATTTCGAATCCTGAGGATGCATTTATATGCATTAAAAAACAACAGGTCTGACTATTCATTCATAATGAATACCTACACATGCTGTATCACAGACCTTAATACTGAATACTTTGTGTTGATGTATGATTTAAAGTACACTTGTATCTAACATAGGCAAAGCTTTTTATCCTCTCCCACATCCACTTGAAAAACATTTTATCCCCTCCCACATCCACTTGAAAAACATTTTATGAACCATTACTCTACATTCACTCCATCCATACAGCATTGAATCTCTTCTGAAACAGAGCTACTTAATATGTTGAGTAAGTATTCCATCCTAGATTCACATTTTGTTTGGATGTATACCTCATAATTCCCCCATGCCCTGCAAGTCACTTTCAACACCATACCATTAATAAGAAAATCAAAATGGCTTATTTGAGCACCACTTTCCATCTAAAAATTAACTTGTCCAATTTTCAATGGAATGGCCTTTTCATAATGATAAAATAAATATGTACATACACTTTGCACTCTGTAATTTACTAGTACACAGCTTTTAAATACTGTACATACGCTATATATTTCGCGGGGGTTTTATTTTCGCGAATTTCGCGATTCGGGAGCTATTCGCGAAATTAACAACACGCGAAAATATTACCTTCCAAAATGAATCCCTTGCCTTGATGATACAAACATTTCAGTACTAGAATACCATGTCACAGCTTACCGAACAGACCATACTGGCTAAGCTTGTTTACGCACGTCCACGTCTACTTACGAATACTGTAGAGAGCCAATCCATTATCGCAAGGGGACCACTCGTCAGAAATCTAGCGCGATGGACTTAACCACTTCAAAAATGTTGAATTCTAACTTACTAGTTTGCAGAGTTTGGCAAGTCTTTTTCATGCAGTGTATAACTAGTATCATTCTTTATATGCTAGTAAGTTGAAAATTCACACTTTCTTTGCCACTTCATATTTTCTCTGGTCCCCCAATCGCGAATTTAACCACTCGCGAAAATGTGTGACATTGGGCCATTTTTACAATCAGTGGTGTAAAACACAGTGTTGGCACTAATTGGTGTATAACTTTCTTATACACTGACAGATATGCATCATTTTTTCTCACAAACTTACCACCCACAGTGTCTACCTTGGGTACCTTAATGAACTTTCCTCTCTTTTTCTTTCAGATGTGGCAGGCACTTACATGCTTGAAATCCAACACTTTTGGTGTACTCATTCTGACATAGTATTTTTGTCAGAGCTAGCATATTAAATTGTGTATTCCTTTCCATTATTTTTGTTGTTGTTGTGATAGACAGGTATCCAACATTAAGAACTATTATGTTTACCAGGTTCTGCTTTGTCTTCTTTAAAGACTGAAATTGTCCAAACTTTATGTTTCGGAGGTGACATTTTCCGTTAACAATTAACCCCTCTTTTGAGTTAGCTCTTGTTCACAATTATAAAATTCAACTTCGCTAATTTCCATCAAAACAGAATAGTAATCAATCTGACTTAACTTTGATCCAAAGATTATTTAATTCAAATAGCTTATCGTTTTTTGGTGAGTGTTTATAAATTTATGTAACTTTTCCGTTAACATTTCTGTCACCTCCGAGACAACAGATTTATGTATTTGATTTTTTTATTCTTGACATCAGTTATACATTACATTTGCAAAAATGTAACATATCCCCTCACATTATCTCTGAAGGAAGGTAGTAGAAATATAGCCTGTTGTTTTCATTTCGGAGCAATTTACAATTTTCCGTTAACACTTGTCACCTCCGAAACAATTGTCACCTCCGAAACAGCAAGCATATTATATTTGATAATTTCTCGAAGACAAAGCAATTTTGTTTGATTCTGTCCAATTGACAGGAATCTCTTTTGGATGACAGTAGTAATATGGCAACAGGAAGTGAGAATTTTCTAGAGATTAATAAAAGATCCAATAAAAACTAAAAATTACTGTTTCGGAGGTGACAAAACATTGTTAACAAGATTTTTTGTTCATTTCTGTTGAAGAGAAACCATATCATGTACACCAATGTTTTCATTTATTTTAGTAGCATAGGTCTCAAAGTGGAGAAATCAACTACCACACTCTCACTCTTTTTTTTATTACTAGACTGTATGTTTTAGGGCAAATTTACATTTTTTCACTTTTTTAAACAATGAGAATGCACAAAATACACCCATCTGTTGTATATAAAATATTGTAATCAAGATCAATTCTCCTGCTTTAGTTAAGTAAACATATAGATGCTTTCATCTTTAGAAGCTTGATTTCCACAAGCAATTTAGTTGTAAAGATTTACCAATCACAGCTTTCCATGTAGGTTGCTTTTCCTTGTGTTTCGGAGGTGACATTGTTTGTTAACACCATATTGTTATGTGATAGTGAAAGGCAAGACTTCAGTTCCTTGTCACTATCTATTAACATTTTCTAATACATTTAATATAGACTATAAAATCATCACAACAGAAGTGACTTTTGTATACATAGCTCACCAGAATTCCCTTGATACCAAAGTGATACATGCACATGTGGGAGTTCATGCATGCCCTAGTCCACAATCTTAATAAAAAAAAGAATGTTAAAAAAAAAATCATCAAATAATCAAACTCCACAAAAAGGCCACATGCCTATAGCTGGTGCACAACTTGTTCTTGAATTCTTAGTTGTTGTTTTTCCATGTACAATGTGGTAATTATAAACAAAATTATGTTATTTTTTTTAATATGACAATAATAACAAGGAAAAGTAGAAATTACGCGGTGCGTAATATATGTCCCCGCCGGAAGTAGCATTTTGTAGCAAAATGTGCAATATAGGTAAAAAATCAAGGTCAAAGGTCAAAGAAGTCAAAGGTCAAAATTCTGTGTAAAAGTTTTGAAGCCCTCACCTAGTGCCATCACATAAAGCAAACGGAATCGAAATCGGGTTAGAAATGGCGAAGGAGTAGCATTTTATAGCCAATGTACAATACAGGTCAAAAATCAAGGTCAAAGGTCAAAGAAGGCAAAGGTCAAAATTCTGTGTAAAGTTTTGAAGCCCTCACCTAGTGCCATCACATAAAGCAAACGGAATCGAAATCGGGTTAGAAATGGCGAAGGAGTAGCATTTTGTAGCCAATGTACAATACAGGTCAAAAATCAAGGTCAAAGGTCAAAGAAGGCAAAGGTCAAAATTCTGAGTAGAAGTTTTGAAGCCCTCACCTAGTGCCATCACATAAAGCAAACGGAATCGAAATCGGGTTAGAAATGGCGAAGGAGTAGCATTTTGTAGCAAAATGTACAATATAGGTCAAAAATCAAGGTCAAAGGTCAAAGAAGGCAAAGGTCAAAATTCTGTGTAGAAGTTTTGAAGCCCTCACCTAGTGCCATCACATAAAGCAAACGGAATCGAAATCGGGTTAGAAATGGCGAAGGAGTAGCATTTTGTAGCAAAATGTACAATATAGGTCAAAAATCAAGGTCAAAGGTCAAAGAAGGCAAAGGTCAAAATTCTGTGTAGAAGTTTTGAAGCCCTCATCTAGTGCCATCACATAAAGCAAACGGAATCGAAATCGGGTTAGAAATGGCGAAGGAGTAGCATTTTGTAGCAAAATGTACAATATAGGTCAAAAATCAAGGTCAAAGGTCAAAGAAGTCAAAGGTCAAAATTCTGTGTAGAAGTTTTGAAGCCCTCACCTAGTGCCATCATATAAAGCAAACGGAATCGAAATCGGGTTAGAAATGGCGAAGGAGTAGCATTTTGTAGCAAAATGTACAATATAGGTCAAAGGTCAAGGTCAAAGGTCACGACTGAAATTCTGTGTAGAAGTTTCAAAGCTCCCATGTAGTGCTATCATATAAAGCAAACAGAATCAAAATTGGCTCATAAATGACAGAGAAGTAGCAAATTGAAGATTTTGATCACACACGGACGCACACACGGACACACGGACACACGGACACACGGACGGACAGACGGACGGACGGACACACGGACACACACACGTACGGAGCCCGTTTCATAGTCCCCTGCTCGAACTCGTTCGGCGGGGACAATTACATTTTCCAAGTTGAACCAACTGTTTATGACATTGTATTTTTTAAGATTATTGAAGTTCTGTGACAACTAAAGTGAACAGAGGAACAAGTCCCCAGGACTGGAAAGGGAAAGATCCAAAAACAAGATTAGTAGTTCTATCTCAATATAATTTTGATGAGGTGTTTACCTTGTTTTGTTATTGTGTTTTATCTTAGAATTTGGCTTTAAGTACTGGAATTTCAAGGAAAAGAAAATGGTTTCTTAAAGGACAAGTCCACCTTCATATACATGTGGATTTAGTGAATGCAACAACATTAGTAGAACACATCATTGAAAGTTTGGGGGAAATTGGACAATCCATTCAAAAGTTATGGGTTTTTTAAGTATCCGCGCAATCACTGCTGGATGAGACGACTACGACAGTGTATGATATCACATGCGTACAGCGATATAAGGAAAATATAATGAATTTCACAAAACTTTACTTTTTGAAAAAAGTGCACATTTCTTCAACTGCTACTGATGTATTTTAGGGCAATATTATTCACCCTGCCTTCCAAAAGAGAGAAGTCATGTGTTCTTTTGTTATGCAAGAAAAGTGAAAATACAGTATGTTGAATTTTCTTGATACTTTCTCTATATCCTTGCACACATGTGACATCACAAGCTATAGAAGTCTTCTCATTCAGCTTTGACTGAGCAGAAACTTCAAAAATTCATAACTCTGGAACGGATTGCCTTACTTTCCTCAAACTCTCACTGATGTGTTTTACTATTATTGCTGTATTTACTCAACCCTCATGTCTATTGAGGTGAACTTGTCCTTTTCCAGTTTTGGTCCCATATAGGTTTATTTGAGACCAGTTTGTGTCCGGGACCTTCTGTGAAGTTGATGGGGAAAATTACTGAACAAAAACAAATTTTCCCCTCAAGTTCACAGAAAAGCATTATGCTGCTCTCTTCAGCTGGGAAACACAAACTGTTGTCTTAACCAAATTGTAAAAACCTGTTAAAGATTAGTATGAATTACAATCTCAAACAAAATATGAGCTGGTATCCATTATCATGAAAGAGAATAACTAAACAAGATAACAAGTAAGAACTGAAAGAAAGAGCTTATATTTGAAAAGTAAAGCCATGAGGAAAGATATGAATGTTCACTAAATAGTTAACACCTGAGAAGTTGGGTTGTCTCTGTGTTGTGTCACCTCAAAAATAATAAAATGTTTTTTCTTATCTTATACTTTTTACTCTCAGAAGTGACTAATATGATTTGCAGGTAATTTTCAAGCAATTCAGAAAGATGTACGTAAAATATATTTTAGTAATGTCAACAGTGTAAATGAATCTGGTGTATAGAAAATTTATCCCAGATGAACCAAACACCTTTAACCAGTATTATAACATTTGTATGGTGGCTATCAAGGATGATGAAGAATTCATGAACATCCTTGAATTAATCTACAGTTGAACCTCTCGTATCCGGACAAGTCGGGACCGGGGCTCATCCGGATAAGGGATTTGGCCGGATACGGGAGACTCAATGCTTTATACATGTACATATACATACACATGTACTGATGTAGCCCATTGTAGTACCACATGTAGTAATGTGTATACTGCAACCTTTTCATTGTTACACTCAGTAACAGACCCCAAAATAGAGGTTCGTGTTTGCAAGAATGAAATCATTTTCTTTTTAAATTCTTGGGATGATTTACCTAAATAATTATTAAGAAATGTATCAAGTATATGTAATTCATGTGTGTTTGTGTAGGAGTTCTCAAGGAGTAGGAATCCATCTTTCCTCCCGTAATTCTTAAAAAAAGATTAAAAAGTCATGGCGAGATTGCGTCCGGATAATAGAGAGATCCGGATAAAGGGAGGCCGGATAATAGAGGTTCAACTGTAGTCATAAAACTATGTGCAAACAAAAACGTACACAAGTCAAATAAGAATTTTTGCTTTTGGTATTCATACCGTATGTCCCCACCAAAAAACTACAGAGGTACCCTCCACAACGATAACTCTAAAGATAGTGAATCAATCTAAAATACAATTTGAGGGATTGAGATTATAACTCATTGCCCACACCTTACAGAAAACCCCATTAAATTTGCTTCAGAGGTCAAAGAGAATTGAGGATTTTTGTAGAGCATGTGAGGAATCCCTTCCCTCCAAGTTCTGTATATTGTGTTTACACATTGATGTGCAGTTCTAAGAGCATCCAAGTGCTGAACTTGGAAGAATCAGACTCCTGACATCCTTTACAACATTCCACATTTCTTTGAGATCACTTAACCAAATTGACTGGGGCTTCCTGCAAAATAGAGCTAAAATGTTATAATTTAAGACCCCAAAGTACAATTTAGCTGATTTAATCATATTGGGTGCTATCAATGCAAAAGTCTAATTGTATTTTTTTTTTTTTTTTTTTTTTTTTTTTTTTTGGGGGGGGGCATACTATATGAATACTTGAACACAATGTTAACATTGAATGTCACCTCCGAAACAAAGTTAGTCTTCCCTGGTGTTGTGGAATAAAATGTTCTGAGAGCAAAGAAACATTACTAAAATTATCTTACACCCTCATTTCAATTTAAGGTAGAAAATGGAATGCCATGTTCCTTCAGGTTACAATATCTAGCTTATGTCCGTCATATTCTTACTGTAAATGAATATTTCAACACAATGTTAACATTGAATGTCACCTCCGAAACGAAGTGATTCTTCCCTAGTGTTGTGGAATAAAATGTTCTGAGAGCAAAGAAACATTACTTAAATGATCTCACACCCTCATCTCAATTTAAGGTAAAAAATGGAATGCCATGTTTCTTCAGATTACAATATTTAGCTTACATCCTTTGTCCAAATGGAAGGCAAACGACCAGTACCTATGCTAATTAATGAAGTGTAAAAAAACACTTGTTCTGTGTGGTTCATCTGCTTCAAACAGGAGTTAATTTCTTGTTCTCGAGTTATAATTATTAGAAACATTGATAAAAAGAAGAAGTTTTTGTGTTATTGTCACTTATTCTCAAAAAAAGTGAGTGTTAATATTAGTGTCACCTCCGAAACATTCTAATATGTTAACTGTCACCTCCGAAACATCCATGTGTGAAAAATCCAAGTTTTAAAGAAATGATTGGAATTTCATTTAACCTACATAGGAAGGTAGCCCTTCTTAAAGACTTGTTATAGTAAGAGTTTGACCTGGCCTGCCCTCCAATAAATAGTTAAAATCTTAAAAATTACATGTCAATTGGGATTTTTAGCAAAAATTTATAAATCTCATGTATTTTTTTTTAAATTCACTTTATATTCAACCCCCAAATAGTTTTGATTCACAAACTATATATTGTTGTTAACCATATAAACTTTGCATGGTGAAGTTTGACTACAGAGTTTTGTCAATATGGTGCAATTCATGAAAGCAAAATTTTGCTTAAATTTACTTCAGGTGCCAGGGTTTCCCTTAAATTACACCAATAACCCTTCAGCTTTAAGGTCTGAAATGTTATTTTTTCAAAAATTTGAATACTTTCAAACAGGAATCAAACAGAATAATGAAAAAATATTTTGTTTGAAATTTTGACCCTCCGAGTACAAAAGTTACACCACTGATCGTAAAAAAGGCCATTGGCAATTCGCGAAAATTTATGTACGCGAAAATTATAGCGTATACAGTATGGGGTACTAGTTCAGTCTAGAACTAAAGACTTTAATATTGTCTCATCTTCTTCACAATCAAGACGTACCCCTCTGGCCACCTGCTGTTCATATGGGTGTCCTCTTTGGAGAAAACAAGTTCACCAACCGCCAGTCAACACTACCCAGGAAACACCTCTAATTTGTTCATAATGAATTGCCATAACTATTGCCAGCACGGTCTGATGAAAAGTGCACGTGCCACAATTGATTTGACATTGTTGCAACTTCCTTTGTTTGCTTGTTTTGTTTACTAGACTATGCTACCTTGTACATTTTCGAAATGATGCTCTGTACTGTGCAGTTAAAAGTCGTGAATACAATATAGGGTACTGCTATACTGGTAGCAAACACACACTAATTGTCAGAATGTTTTGGTAAACTACATTTGCTGAGTGATAAAACAGAAAAGTATTACAGGCGTAGCAAGCTTCATGTGGGATCAATGTTAAACATGACAGTATCATTATTTGAGGATCATTTTCCCAAATGTAGCTCTTCTGTCAACATTGTGGGAGGAGTTGGCCATCAAAATGTGGTTGGAATGGTAGATTTTTAAATGGGCATGGCACATTGTACAATAGCATTGTCTATTAAAAGCCCTATCACCAGTGTTTGCCATGTCATTCACATGCAACGAAGACAAATTGGCAAAGATACCAAGTACAATACATGAAGTACTGTACCAAATACCAAGATTTATTGCAACCATTGTACAGGTGTATTGATAACGGTAATTTGTCAATCAAACTGTGCAGGCCTGAAATCTTGTGAAGGGTGGCCCTTGCTCAAATTGTGTTCGTGCACTGTTGTGGGTGTGTTTTGAATGATGGGATAAGAAATCTCACAAGTATTAACTTTGTTGTCCAGTGTTCAAACACTCACTGCAGTGCAAATCAATGTGCTTCTCATTCTCAAATAATCACAACAATTCTGAAAAGATTTCTTGGGATCTGGATTGTGATGTTGATCATGCTATTTGTATCTTCATGCGATTTGTAATGTCCAAAACAGCAAAATCTTTGATATGGATCACGATGCAAATTGTGAGATACTGTATAAAACGTGTTAATTTGTGTCGGTGTGAATGCCACTATTGCACTACAATGTAGATGTATTACTGTATGTCTGATCTCCCACTTGCTTGACTGTGCATCACACATCTCAACTTTGAGGCTTGTACAGTGTACCATGTTTGTGTACAATGTATACAATCCTTAAGACTGCATCTGGTGGCAGACTTTCTTATCATTTCTGTCGAAGACTTTCAGATATAAAGTGAAACAAACCATCACTGTAATGCTTTTGTAAATAGAGTCTGAAGAATTATCAGGAAATTTGATTTTTGGCAACTTTATCAGCCTATGTTGTGGAAAGAAATCCCATTGGTAATTATAACTCTATAAACAAAAAAGAAATCTCCATTCACATAAAAGTTTACTTGCAAGAATATCTTGCATCATTTCATACTCATAATTCGAGATGTGAAAATTGAATTTGAGTTTTATACAATTATGTACGTATATATGGCTTAATCTATTATTTTCATCCTTTCTTTTTTCTTTTTTCTTTTTCTTTTTCTTCTGGTCTTTCCTTTATTAAGCTTCCATAGCGATGACTGCTACTTGTGTTTTGAAATAATCATCCCCCTTTGGTAACTGTTTACACAACTCTTTCTGCGCACGCTGGGATGTTCAATCACCGCATCCATAAACCAGCATTTCTGTCACTGCTGGGCTGTGATTTATGGCCACATTCTACACATCAACCCATCTTTATGCGTGATGGCTTCATACATAAAATGCACACACCCCCTCCACCACTTCCCGGCCATACAGTGTACCCCACGTCCTTCCTTTCCACAGCCAAATTACCCCTTAAAGCGACACATTGCTTCTTATTAACCTTGACTTTGCATGATAGACAAGAAATGACTTCTAGAAAACAAAGAAAGTTGTATAGTACCTGGAATCAGACAAAACAACGTCACGTGATGTGTACAGTAAATATCAAAGGCCCATCAAATCAACTTTCACATTATTCTATCAGAGCCATAATGTGCATGTAACGCTAGAGAACATTTCTATTTCTAAAACAGGAATATTTCACTGAATTTAAACAATGACATTGAATCTGAATACTTGGAATACATACTGTAGTTTAATGAACCTACATCTCATTGCAAACACTTCTCAACACGGAAGAGACTTTAACTTGAAAGCTTTTACCACTCTGTCACGAACACAAACAAACCTGATGCCCAGAATGGCACCCAACCCAGTCATTTTCAACACCACCACTTCCAGGTTTGTCTTTACACCTCAACGTCACTTCCGCCCTTTCAATCTGCGATTGGATGTACCAGTATACAACGTACATTTACACACAGACATACGCATACACACAAACGTACACTAAAACTGTACATACTACGCACATGTACTATATAGTGTACACTGCATTGTACAGCTACATTTTGTATGTACACTGTTTAACAAGTAGCTTTATAGAACAGGCCTCACTAATTTTCCAAGGCAGTATGTGGCATCCTTCATTCTGCCCATGTACCCGTGTACACTGTATTTTAGAAGATAAAAAGGTGACCACTACAGACAGGTTGGCTGCCCATCTGATATCATCACCTTTCTCGACCATTTTGTGATGGCCATCACTATAGGAGAAACAAATCGGGGGGGGGGGGGGGGGGGGGGATTTCATGAAGCAGTTTGGTCGGATATTTTTCCTGACAAACTGTTACAAGCTACTGAAATCCTAGCATCTGATTGGCTGAGAGCAAATTTGTCCGACGACTTTTTTAGACAAAATGCTTCATGAAATGCCCCCAAGGTGGCTACAATTAAAGGGATGGTAAAGTATTGGTGGAGATGAGAATTGGGCCTTTAACTTTTTTGCGAGATACAACATTGTACCAAGATTAACACTTATAGTACAGAGCATATCATTTTAAGAGGAATTCAAAGTTTTTTTGATGAAAATCAGGTTTGGAATTACTGAAACATCTATCAAAAACAAAGTAAAACAAAGCGATCGTAATAAAGTGTAGGTCCCACACTTTATTAGAATAGCTCCTTTTTGGATATCTCAGCCATTTCAAAACCAATTTTCATCAAATAAACGTTGAATTCTTCATAGAATTACATGCTCTTTCATATTTCATAAGAGGTTTTTCATTATCTCATCTAAAAATGTTAGAAATGTGAAATTAGGTCTCAACCAAAACTATACGATCCCTTTAAACCCTTTGCGTGCTCTAAGTGCTGATTGGCAGGGGAAACCTAATAGCATTGTATGCACTGTCCAAAGTCCCTGGCACAGAAAGGGTTAAAAGTGCTCTTGACGAATTTTGGCAGAACTTCCTTCCTCTTTTATATATTTCATACTGGAGTTACTACCAAATGCCACTCAAGTGGACACTATATTCCATTCAGTTCCCCCATCCTATGTAACTTGACTGTTAAAGGGATCGTATAGTTTTGGTTGAGACCCAAATTCTGGTTTCTAACATTTTTTGGTGAGAATATGAGACACCTCTTTAAATATGAAATATGAAAGAGCATGTAAATCCACGAGGAATTCAACGTTTATCTGATAAAAATTGGTCTTGAAATGGCCAAGATCCAAAACAGAGCGATTCTAAAGTGTGGGACCCATCCTTTATTACGATTGCTTTGTTTTACCTTGTTTTTGGATGTTTCAATCATTCCAAATCTGATTTTCATAAAATAAACTTTGAATTCCTCTTACAATGGTATGCTCTGTACTATTTCATATTGCAAAGTGTTTTCTTGGTATCTCGCAAAAAGTTAAAAGCCCAGTTCTCTTCCATACCAATACTGTACCATCCCTTTAAAAGACATCTTCCCACAATAGCCATGCATTATGTACAATTGTACGCCTCTATTTTATTTCCTGCCAGTACCCCTCCCCCAGACCAACACATCCCCATCCTATTAAAACACATTCATACCCTTTATCCCATTTCCAACAAAACATGAGCTATTATTCTTAATAATTAGATAAATACAGTGTAATGTTGATACAGTGTAGATTAATACGTACTTGTATCTTTGTTTGTGTAAAAAAGTGCAAAATGATTGTTTCAGGTTTCAAATTTTCTCTCTTTCTTTTCTAGTCTTTTGCTTGTAGTTGTTGTTTTCTGACAGAAACTTGAAATTTGCTTGGGTTGGGTTGATTTGTTTTCATAATTGATGGAAAATCAGCACACCCATTAATTTGCCATTTTCTGTTTGATAATAAGCTTTGAGTTTGTTACTCAATCATGTTCAAAAAACCATAATTTCTTTGATTCGGTACGAGATCTTTTCATCATAATTTCAACTTTGCATCCTTTAATATTCCACAATGTGTGAAACATGTAAAAAGACAGACATTTTCTCTTGTTTGTGTCCTTCATTGTTCATTCATTATTCTTCGTTTGGCTTGCACAACTTTTAATTGCTTCTTGATTGATAAGTTTACAACTGATTCTGAAATTTGTATCACGTACATGTAATAGAAGATAGAATTTATATTTCTGTCTACAATGAGTTAATAACATTTTTGTCTGAGTTTTTGTGCACATTCAATCAATTTGACCAATTTCATCAAATCTTTCAGGAAATCAAGAAATATGTTGAAAATCAGAGGTGCCACTTACACCACTGGCCACTTATAATGGCAATGAAGTGATCTTTTGAACAGCCAAATTCCCCAAGGATTCGATGGATTAAAAACTTAAGAATTGGGGGGAAAACCCATTACCTCGTCACACGTTGCCACAGTCCCAATCCTACAAGTGGAATACTACTCTCAGCCTCGTTCTCACTAGCCTTTTGTCAAGGCCCTCTTGCTGTATGGTGAAGAGAGCCCAGCTGAGTGGAGTTGCGCAAGGGCCTTTTGAGATCTGCTTCGCATCCTTTTGCCAGCCCTTTGAATTACCAACATTTGCTTCCCAATTTCAGGAGCAAAAGTCGACCAATCAGTGTGTCTGTCTGCTTGAACCCGATTTGAATACAGCGAATGCACACCACAGACCTCAACGGGTGGTCAGTGATGAATGCGAACAGGCATGACAACACCAAGGCTGAGGATGTGGGGAGCGCGCCATTCCATTGGTCGACCGGAACCTGTTAATAGGAATATTAAGTAGGGTTCACGTGTCATGAATGATAATAACTTGTGAAGCAGATCTCAAAAGGCCCTCGCGCTGTCGCGCTCGACTGGACTCGCTTCACTCGCCCATTACAGCGAGAGGGCCTTGACAAAAGGCTACGTTCTCACTTACTCTTTGGACTTTTCTCCGCAGGCACAGAGGAGGAGGATGAGGAGGAGGCTGATGAGGGCAGTCAAGCTGAGGACCACCGTTGCCACGGGAGACAGCTGAATGGTGCCCGCCTCCGTCTGGGAATCTAGTCAACAAAATGAGAATAGGAACAAACACTAAAATTTAGACCTGACATCAACTATACTGTATGCTCTTCCAAAATATGATAAACATGGATAATAAAAAAAAATTACAATGTAGATAATAGCTCACTTGCTGATGCAAAGTTCTGAAGAAAGTTCACAAAATAATGTAAATTGTGTCTCCAAAAGAGTGCAGTGTTTGACAGGAAAAAAAATAAAACATTTAAGAATGAAATTGTAGTAGATATATGTGACAGGCATCAGAAGTTATTCTAAAAACTATCTATTGTTAAAAGCAAAGGCCATTGTGTATAAATTTTGTACAGTGCTCTGTGTGGGGTACATGTTCAAATGTATCAAAATCCACGTACCATTAAATACACAATAAACACCTTGGCTTCAGAAAAAACAAATGATAGATCATTATAAATCTTGTAAAATAGATAAAACAAGATCAGAAAATCAATTTGATGTTTGTTTGTTTTGTTTTTGTTTTTTTTTCATACGGCTGTCCTTGTATTCATTCTACTATTTCAGGATTGTGTGTACACGTGGTTATTTACTTGATTCCAAACAAACAGTTCAGTCAATTTACATCGCCCACCAGGGTGCATGGAGTGTAGGTCAGTACATGTAGATACAATGTATTTCAATATAAAATCACTTTGGGAAGTATAATTGGGTACAGTGTACACTGTACAAGTATAGTGCATGGTATAAAAAGTGAACTTTGATTGGAGAATCAAACAAGGAAGTAGAAAGTTGAAAAAAGAAGCCACAATTAAGCTGGAATTATAGCTCATGGCATATACATGACAATCTCTTTCAAACAGAGTTTTTGTGACTAGTATTTTAAGTGCATGAGATTAGGAACAACAAAAATCACATTATAGTGTAAATCTTCTTCAGATATTTGAAGGGATCGTACAGTTCTGGTTGAGACCTAATTTCAGGTTTCTAACATTTTTAAGTGAGATAATGAGAAATCTCATATGAAATATGAAAGAGCATGCAATTTTATGAGGAATTCAATGTTAATTTGATAAAAATTGGTTTTGAAATGGCCAAGATATCCAAAAAAGAACGATTCTAGTAGAGTGTGGGACCCACACTTTGTAACGATCGCTTTGTTTTACTTTGGTTTTGGATGTTTCAGTTATTCCAAACCCGATTTTCATCAAATAAACTTTGAAGTCCTCTTAAAACGGTAGGCTCTGTACTATATCATAAGTGTTTTCTTGGTATCTTGCAAAAATTTAAAAGCCTAATTCTCATTTCAACCAAAACTGTACTATCCCTTTAAATATTATAGCTTGTTCAAATTCAGAACAGATAGCTTTAATATTTATTTGTACTATAGATACTGTGAAATCAATTGTCAAGTAAAGCCTCCTACCCCCCCCCCCCCCTCTCTCTCTCTCTCTCTCTCTTCTGGGAAAAACAAAATCAAATGTTTCATCGATGGTAAATTACAATGTGATTTTTTTTTTTTTACAACTAGACAGAATATTTTAACAGACAATCATTGTATATGTATTACAGTTTATGGGCACTCATATTCATCATACTATCAAATTCATTGTACATGTACGTGTATTAAAGTTATTGAACAGCTCTTAAACATACTGTAAGATACTTTAATATTCTTCTAGAAATTAGTTTCCAGTTTACAAGTACCTACTTCTGTAGCTGTAATGCAAAACTGATTACCCCATTGTTGTAGCATATCTCATACACAGCTCATAACACGCGATACTGTCCTGTTGTGCTGCGTGAATTTTCATGATGATTTGCCACATGTACATCATTTGTACAGAAACTGTTCATAATACTGTAACTTCTGCGGAAAACTGCTGGCTTACAGTATAACCATTATCAATGTCTTTGCCATTACATGAATTTTTCAGTGTACTGATTGAGCTGAATTGTGAAGCCCTAATTAGTGTGCAAAGCAGACTCACCACAAATATCTCCAAATGCCTGTGCAAACATTACATGTCTACGATGTAGGTATGGTAAATTGGACGAAATAGTGTATCTTTTGTAATTTCCATGTAATGAATTTATAGTGTGAGTGATGCCATAGAACTGCCGACTTGCAAAACAACAGTACGTGGCATTCAAAACTGTTCCCACACAAAAGTATGAAAGTATGTTCCCATTGTACTTGTATGTGGTGACAATAATTTTTATAAAGATGAGCCCTTTATTGCTTTCTCATTTAAATCTTGGAAGAAAATGTGCTGTGTGCTACAAATAGTTTGTAGGTCTCACTTCAATAGGCCAATATTCAATGTGAAGAATAAAATAATTTAATTTAACAGAACACTCCATGAAACACACAACGTCAGTATAGAAAGAATTAGTCTTCTGTGTTTAATTAAAATTTCTACAATGCACATTATGATACATACATGTTATACTGTGTATACATGTAAGTATCAAAACTAACTTGTTCTTTAGTCCAATGATTTGCAAAGGTTGTTTTGTATTTGTGTGTGTGTGTGTGTGTGTGTGTGTGTGTGTTTATTTCTGCTCAAACTCCACTCAGAGGTCATTCACTTAATACAAATTTTGTTTCACCACTCAAATACATGTATGATAATTAATGCATTTTCTACTTTCTATTTTTCCTGCACAAAGATAATGCTTTAACTAGGTGCACTCGGAATTTAAGATTTTTTTTTTTGGTTACTTTTTTTAAATACCTGTACATTATATTATGTCAGGCGTCTTTTATGATGTATGCATTGTACTTTGTAGAGTAGGGACTCATCCTAATCAGCCACACCTGCAATTGTCTTCATCAAGCTGGTAAGGCTTTACATCCCATATAAAGTGGATATTTTCACGCGACTAATTTTTCACGCTTGGCTGGGTGAGAAGAGTTTTGCATGTTTTTAATTCCGCGGAATCAAGACGTCACGCACAGGAACATATGGCAAGCAAAAATATTCGCGGGCTTTTATTTTCGCGCTAGTTTCTGGTTGCGCGAAATGCGCGAAAATTTCAACACCGCGAAAGTTTCCACTTTTACAGTACTTAGTACAAGTGTATATTATATAGTATTGTAGTATAGTATAATGTATAGTATATAGTATTATAGCATAGTATAATGTATAGTATTTATAGTATATAAAGCAGTCCCCCAATTTATTGTCATTGATCTTCTTTGTTTGGGGCTTGGGCTGTTCCATTTCATCTCCTGATGTGAGACCAACAGTAAGCCTACTGACTGGGAGGATACAGGGACATACAGTAGCGTACAGTGTATACATGTACACTGTACGTGCTCAGTGTGCCACTAAACAATGTGAATTGCTTCAATGCATCTATTCAACAGTCTTGCCCCATAGGAGCACAATACATGGGACCACGCCATCGTCATCCAGTGTCAGGGGGAAATCCCCTCAGGTGCAATTCTTGTATTGGTCTTTCAGTATCACAGATCAATCAAAGGAAAACATGCAGGGAACCAATTCACAGTTTGCATATAACGGGGCGAAGTCTTGAATCTGAAAGTTGACACAGTTTGACCTTCATCAGGGCAAGACCAAACCTAACAGGATACAGTGCAGTCTGTTCACACGCACACAATTTCTGCAAAGGTCCCATTTCCTCTTTCAAAATACAAACAATGTATTAGATTTACAATCATAGTGTATATTTAGTGGTGAAAGGTAAATCTTAGCATCCATGGTGTGCAATAACAGTCATTGTAGAACACTTGTGTTGGATATCAATGTGCACATTCTACTGGACAAAAACAAAAAGCAGTTTAATATACTGCTGCAGAAATTCACTTTGAATTTTATACACGTATCAACAGCTTTCTTTCTATACTACGTGTAGATTGTTACCTCTGCCAGGGGAGGAGGTGATGTTTTCATTACCGTTGGTTTGTTTGTTAATACTGGTTGGTTGGTCGGTTTGTCCGTGTGCACAATAATTCTTTGAATACAAGTTGTGAACGGATTTGGATGAAACTTATTGGAAAGGCTGAGAATGGCACAAGGAACAGATGATTAAAATTTGGTAGTGATTCAGAAATTTCTATGGATCTACTGTATGAAGGATTTTTCTATCTTGCCAGGTACATGTAGGGTCAATGAACGGAAAGGAGGTCAAGCTGCGCATTTTTTACATTTTAGAGTAGAGCTTGGCAGAGGTCTGCTCTCTAATAGAGTGCTTCTCTATGTTTTATTTGAAATTTAATGGTGTTACAGTAAAGTGCAGTTTCATTTATCACTTTAAAGCCTTCGTAAATGGTTACTCCCAGCATATTGTAAATGAACACTCAAGAAGCATTGTGCACATGGTAATTTCCAATTGTTGATTCCAAAACAAGAAACAATTGACAGCTGAACAAACGGAACAAAAAAAAAAGACCCTCGCATTCTCAGGATATTCTAAATTTGTATGATGAATCACATTGTAAACATAGATTATTTGTGATTCTGGTACAAAAAGTTGTGATATGAAATGCACCCTTTATATCATAAAATGGATTTGACAACAACTTCAAAGTTGAGAATGATTGCCAGACTTACGTTTGATTTGAATCCATAATGCTATCTTTACAGCATCTGTAATATCTGTATGTTCTATAAGACCTATGAATCAATCGCAACTCTAAACACGCTGTAGGACAAGGCCTTGGTATTAAACAATTTTAATGTTGTTTATAAACAGTACAAGGCCAGGGCCTCTCGTCTCAATTTCACAACATTTGATGTACACAGGCACAGTGTAGAGCTACTGTACAATGTACAAGGTTGCATAGTATTAAAATGTGAGTTTCATGCATGTCATAAATGTGATTACCAGACTAAAAATAAAAAATGAATAAAGATTATACGCTTGTCTGCAATGCCATTCAAAACATGCATCTGTAGCAAGACCATATTTTGCTCGGTAGCGGACTGTAAACTTGTCTGAAACCCCTTCCGAAAGTGAATCGAAAGTTGCAATTGTGGGGTCTGTCCAACGTCTGAATGTAGTGTATGGAAGATGGCAACAGGCCAAAGAGAGTGTCTATAAAAAGTATAGAGCTCTAGAAAAAGCTTGAAGCACCCAGGCAAACCAAATAGGATTAATTACTGTACATCCACATGGCCTGGACAAAACAATGGAACCATCATTAATGTACAGTACGTGCTTGTACTGCAATTAACATGCCAAAGTGTTTTAATATGAAATGCATGCTTTGAATGAAGTTCTTTTAAACAGGACACGCAGAATTGCATGATGTGGTATAAATTGGGTTGACTCTTGACTGGTATTGTGACTGACCTTTTAATCTCTTCTGATTCAATATGTGACCGTGCACCTCAAAACGAACATAAAGTCGCACACACTGATTTTGCGCGAGGACTGAAAATAAGTAAAATGGGTCAACCTAGCCGAACTTGACTTTTTCATATTTTCTGAAAGAGCGGGTCTTCTTTACATTATGCTAAAATTTGGTATCATAAAACGGGCAGGAAAGTGTGTTTTTTAGCAGTTTATCTCGCACATTTTTAGTAGAATAGTGTGATTAGGTGTGTCTTTGAATCCCTTTTTCATTTCTGAAAAAACCTTGTCCACACTCTTCACTTCCAACTCTAATAACTTTTGAAAGGATAGAGCTACTGCTTTGAAAGTTGGCATTAATTATGGACAGAATGTGTTAATGAGGCATGCTTAATTTCACTTTAATGTGATAATCCCTTCATTGTTGTTACTCTGGTGGTTTACTTCCTGTTTTTTGTCCCATTCATCGCACAGCCAGCACGGTTTGGTAAAGATTAAGCGCTTGAATAGACACTGTACTTCAGAGCCTCTTTTCTCAGTTCACACTTTTCCTGAGTTTGTGCTGTCTTTCCAATGTAGGTTAGGAGAGTCCATTTGAATTGAGTTATACATCATTTTAAAGCTTAAAGTCTGCTCTTTCAGAATATGGTCTTAACTAAAAATTCATGTCTGGCGACTTTTTGTTTGTTTTGAGGTGCAGGGTCACATATGTTCAGGGAATCCTTGATTTCAATTTTAAAATAACATCTGTAGTGCAGTGCTATTACGTACCGGTACAGATACACTGTACTTTTGAACACGGAACTCTCTATCTCTGTCTAAAAACTGCTTGTGAAAGAACTACAAGGTAAATACAATACTGTATACGCTATATATTTCGCGGGGGTTTTATTTTCGCGAATTTCGCGAGTCGGGAGCTATTCGCGAAATTAACAACACACGAAAATATTACCTTCCAAAATGAATCCCTTGCCTTGATGATACGAACATATTTCAGTACAGGTGTACTAGAATACCATGTCACGGCTTACCGAACAGACCATACTGGCTAAGCTTGTTTACGCACGTCCACGTCTACTTACGAATACTGTAGAGAGCCAATCCATTATCGCAAGGAGACCACTCGTCAGAAATCTAGCGCAATGGACTTAACCACTTCAAAAATGTTGAATTCTAACTTACTAGTTCGCAGAGTTTGGCAAGTCTTTTTCATGCAGTGTATAACTAGTTTCATTCTTATACGCTAGTAAAATTCACACTTTCTTTGCCACTTTATATTTTTTCTGGTCCCCCAATCGCGAATTTAACCACTCGCGAAAATGTGTGACATCGGCAATTCGCGAAAATTTATGTACGCGAAAATTATAGCGTATACAGTACACTAGGTGACTGATAGGCTAAACTATTAAAATGCAAACTTGCACATAATTCAGAAGATTCAAAGCAAAACTGGTATCTCTCTCTGATTTGGCAGCTTCTGTTGATCTACAGTAGGAAGACTATTGAAACGGACCACATTCCAACAGGTGTCGTTTATCTGTTTCCTCCAAATTTGGGGTCCAGAGCTACCAAGTCTCACGCATTCTGCGTGAGACTCAAGCATTTAGGGGCCATCTCACGATCTCACGCATGACACCCATTTTTCTCACGCATCGGGCGAAGTCTGCAACTTGGGCCTATAATAAGGAGCATAGCTCAAAAGATTACTAGCAAAGGGATAGTTGCAATTGAAGGAATATTTCCCTTTTATCTTGTTACGACCAAAATCACTCCGAGAATGATCGCACAAAAGAAACAATCAACTGATGTTCAGGCGGTTTATTAACAGTAATATTGTGGGTACAGACTGGTAATCGGCGTCATATCAGTACAACAATGATCAATAGAAACAATTACAAATCGGTAATGGGATCACTTACATGCATCCAAACTATCACAAAGTCGCTACAGTTCCCTGGTAGTGTCCAGATATGATGTTCGATGCACAAATGAATGATCTGCGATGCACCGATGAATGATTCCTGCGACGTAAATCCAGAGGCACAGGTTACAATAGTCCACGGTGTAGATCCGGGGTAAAATCCACGATATACGTCCACGGCGAAACGTGCAGAGTCCAAATGTTGTGACGACCACGTCCAGTTGATGCGTTGAATGATGATTCACTTTATATTGTCCAGCTATGAATCCAGCCCGTCACAGCTTTGCCGTAGCAATGTCCATTGACATTAAAATATGGAGTCCAATGAAGGCACATTAATTCTCTGCAGGCAAAAATGTCTCCCAAGCCAAGTATCTCCACAAACATAACAGGTCAGCAGGTAACACAGGACTGACTATAACAAGTCGCTTCAGAGCCAGAAGTGACGTAACTCTCAGAGCAGAGGTGTTGGGTACTCTGCCTACTGCAGAATTTCTCTAGCTTATATACTATCTATTCACCCCTTCTAGCACATTCTATAACTCTCTCCAACCTACTAGCCAGTCTAAGTTCCAGGAAACCTGGATGACTCACTGCCTAACTATGTACAAAACATCACTGCCAAGAATAACTACCAATCACATTGGGCTACAGGGACAGTGCCTCACTCAGCCAAATATGTTAGCACTTCCCAGAACTTTCTGGAATGGGTGAAATCATTCTAGATTGAGTGAGCTATAATGTATTTCCTGTTACATGCATGTACTGTATAGCTACATTGTATACCACCTAGAAAATTCTCCACTTATCTGGTCAGCCTGTATGTACTATATTTATACCACATAGAATGTTCTCCATTAATCTGGTCAACCTGTGTACATACACATTAAAACAATCATGCATGCAGTACAACATACCTGTACATAACTACTAGTGTGTACAATTTTGTGACACCATCCCCCATGGGAAAAAGAAAGCCTTGCTGTAGCAAGGGTTTCTTTTACCTTCACAATTTCTCATTGTTATTTGCAACGAATGTGAGGTAAAGTCCAAGTCAAGCAACAATAATCACATACTATCACATGCCTTTTGGATAGCTGTATTAATTCCATGTTCTCTTTTCATGGATACTATTTACAATGATATTGCTTGGATTCTCGGAGCTTATATAATCATATCAAACTGTTTTGCACACATTAATGAATATGCTAAACACATACACTGGAAATGATATGCGGTGAAAACTTTTCACCTTTGATACTCTCTTCATGTTACACTCTTGACAGAGCGTCGGCAATTACATTGTTTTTGCCTGCCACATGTTTGATTTTGAGTGCATATGGCTGCGTCATCATGCTCCATCTGAACAACCTGTTGTTCTTCATTTTGAACCGGTCTAAAAAGACCAAGGGGTTGTGGTCAGTATAGACCGTGATCTCCCCTTTGCTATTTGTCAAGTACACTTCGTATTGTTGGAGGGCAAGGATGAGACTGAGAGCCTCCTTCTCAATTGTGGAGTACTTCTTCTGGTATGCGTTCAATTTTTTGGAGAAGTAGCTAACTGGTCGTTCAGTGCCTTCTTCATCTTCTTGGAGCAAAACCGCTCCTACTCCTACATCGCTAGCATCTATTGCCACCTTGAATGGCTTTGCGAAGTCAGGAGCTGCCAAAACAGGCTCATTAGCAAGGACTGCCTTTAGTTTCTCGAAGGCTCTTTGACACTCATCAGTCCAGGTGTACTTTGCCTTGCCCTTCAGCAGGTTTGTTAGGGGGGTGACTACAGTGCTGAAATTCGGTACAAATTTCCTGTAGAAACCAGCCATGCCCAGAAATCTGAGCAACTCCTTCTTGGATTGGGGGATGGGAAAGCCTAGTATAGCCTCTACCTTGGCTTCTCTTGGCAATACTTGTCCCTGACCGACTACATGCCCGAGATACACCACTTTGGCCTTTGCAAATTCACTCTTTGCCAGATTAATCACCAATCCGGCCTCCCTGAGTCGATCAAAAAGTTGCCGCAAGTGTGTAATGTGCTCCCCCCACGTGTCACTATACACAAGGATGTCATCAATGTATACTACACAGTGGTCAAGTCCGGCAATGATTTGGTTTGTCAGCCGTTGGAAGGTGGCTGGAGCATTTTTCATGCCGAATGGCATTACTTTGCATTGGAACAAGCCATCTGGTGTAGCAAAGGCAGAAATCTCTCTGGCTTTGTCGGTCAAGGGTACCTGCCAGTATCCCTTTAGAAGGTCTATTTTACTGACATATGCAGAATTTCCGACCCTGTCAATGCAGTCTTCTAGTCTGGGAATGGGGAAAGAGTCTGTTTTCGTCACGGCGTTTACCTTGCGGTAATCAATACAGAATCTTTGAGACCCATCCGGTTTGGGTACCATGACGATTGGGGAGCTCCAACTGCTTTTACTCGGTTCTATTATGTCATTGTCTAGCATGTATTGAACCTCTTCCCTTACTTTTTGCAGTTTGCTTGGGTTTAGTCTGTAAGGGTTTTGCTTGATAGGGTCAGCATCTCCTACATCGACATCATGTACAGCCAGAGGGGTGCAGCCTGGCTTGTCCTTACACAATTCTTCGTACTCGTGTAACAGACTAGTCACATCTTTCCTCTGATTTTCAGGTAGGTAGTTCAGTGCCTCATCTACTTTCCCTAACATCTCTGAGTTAGACAACCTGGCACTAGAGGGCTCACTTCCATTCTCATCTCGAGCTTCTCCCTCTTCATCTACTTCTTCTACTACCACCTGAGCTACGCCTACCGGCTGACTAGCCTTTCTCTCATAGTACTCTTTCAGCATGTTTACATGACACACCCTCTGATCTTTGCGTCTGTTTGGCGTACTGATCACATAGTTCACATCATTGAGTTTCTTTTTGACACTGTATGGGCCACTGAACTTGGCTTTCAGTGGTTCACCTTGTATGGGCAGCAGTACAAGAACTTTGTCACCTGGGTTGAAAGTTCGGGCTTTGGCATTTTTGTCTGCCTTTTTCTTCATAGAGTCTTGTGACACTTTCAAGTGTTCCCTAGCTACCTCACAAGCCTTTGAAAGCCTTTCACGAAACTTTGACACGTAGTCAAGTAGGTGGACCTCATCATCCTCAGTCATGAATTTCTCTTTGATGAGCTTCAGTGGGCCCCTAACTTCATGACCGTACACCAACTCAAATGGGCTGAAACCCGTCGACTCATTTGGGGAGTCCCTCGTTGCAAACAGCAGGAAAGGGATGCCCTTATCCCAATCCTCGGGATACTCCTCACAGAACGCCCTAATCATTGTCTTTAGGGTCTGGTGGTAGCGCTCCAACGCACCTTGGGATTGGGGATGATAAGCTGACGACTTCAGCTGCTTCACACCCAAACGATACATCACCTCTTGAAATATGCCTGACATGAAATTTGACCCTTGGTCAGACTGCACTTCCTTGGGCAACCCATACCTAGTGAAAAACTGCACTAGAGCATCTACCACAGTCTTAGCAGTGATATTTCTCAATGGGATAGCCTCTGGAAACCGTGTAGACATATCCATGATTGTCAAGAGGTACTTGTGACCCGACCTAGTCCTAGGCAAAGGTCCAACACAGTCGACTAGAACCCGACTGAATGGTTCTTCAAACGCAGGAATCGGAATCAATGGCGCCGGCTTCACCGAATGCTGTGGTTTACCAGCCACCTGACATGTGTGACAAGTCTTGCAAAACTCAGCCACATCCACATTCAACCCCGGCCAATAAAAATGCCTCATGATCCGATCCTTTGTCTTTCTGACGCCTAAATGGCCGCCAACAGGTAACTCGTGAGCAATCCTCAAGATCTCACCGCGGTAACTAGGAGGGACAACAACTTGACGGACCACCGTCCAATCCTCATCAGCTGGCCTATGGGGAGGTCTCCACTTCCTCATCAAAATGCCATCTTTGACATAATAGCACTCAGGGACCTTTTCAGCCTCAGCCTCAGAACATGCCGTCTGAGACAAGCCTTTCAACTCAGAGTCTGCCTGCTGTGCTTCAACCAAGGAAGACTTGCTAAACAGCCCATCACTGTTAGCCTCGGAGCCTAATACAGCAACCCCATCATTCAAATCCTTGAAAAAGGTTTCTGCCAACCAAACACCGGAATTCTCCTCCACATCAACAGAATCCGCATCATCTTGAACAGCTCTACGAGCCTGAGACCTAGTCACAACACAATCTGGGAAAATCCCAGGAAACTCCTCCTGCAACTGCTCAGTTTCAGCAACCACCACTGGTTTATCCGAAACAACTGGAGACACAACCACCTTATCCCCAGCCAAGTCATTCCCCAACAAGAAGTCAATGCCTGCCATGGGCAACTCAGGAACAACTCCAACAGTCACAGGACCAGAAACTAGGTCACACTTCAAATCCACTCTATACAGTGGTACTGACATATAACTGCCATCAACAGTCTGAATCAAGACTTTTGCATTCACTGCACTATCTGGTGGAAAAGTCATACCACCATCCACCATCAACGACTGAGAGGCCCCCGTATCCCGCAGGATGACCACTGGCTTACCTGCCTCACCAGAGGTACATGGGGTCACCTCACCATCAAACAAAAAGCTACGATAGCTCTCATCCACCTGCTTCAGCCTATCTTTGAATTTGGGAGATTGACTTTCAACGGCCTGTGTTTCACTGAACGGGACACTGTTTTCTGGTAGGACACTTTTTGACATGACAAATCCCAAGTCCTTCTTTGTTTTGTTTTGCAACTTCCAACACTGTGACTTTACGTGCCCTGTCTTGTTACAGTGAAAACATTTGATTACATTTGCACTTGTACTGGACCCTTTGTCAGATTGAGGCTTTGGTGCCGATGAAGTTTCAGAACTCGTGCCTTTTTCAGAACCAGCATTCTTTGGACTGCTCGACTGATTTTTGTCTCTCTTATTTCCAGAGAAATTCCTGAAAGGTGGTCTGTTGTCATTTCTGTGGGTCAGCTCATACTCATCAGCCATCAAGGCTGCTTTATGCAAACTTGTCACTTTGTGATCATCCAAATGTGACCTCACACTGAAAGCAACACTCTTTTTGAATTCTTCCAAGAGAACAACCTCACGTAGGTTATCAAAGTCCTGATCCACTTTCAGGGATCTGTACCACCTATCAAACATCATTTCTTTTTCACGAGCAAACTCAACATGTGTCTGGCCTGGTTTGCGGTACGAATTTCTGAACTTGTGTCTGTATGCCTCTGGCACCAACTCATAAGCATTCAACACTGCCTTCTTGACTGTAGCATAGTCACGTGATTGCTCTTCAGAGAGAGATGAGTACACATCAGCTGCTTTGCCGACAAACACACTTTGAAGGAGCAAGGGCCAGAATTCCTGTGGCCAGTTCAAACTGTTAGCCACCTTCTCAAATGACACAAAATATGCATCAACTCTGTTTTCTTCAAACTTTGGCACCAATCGAATGTTCTTGGCCAAATCAAATTCAGAGGGAGCCCTTTCACGATTTCCAACAGTTTGTGCATGAGTCAATTCCATCTCACGCAATTTCAGTTGCTGCTCCACTTCAAATTTCTTCTGTTCCATTTCAAGTTTCTTCATTTCCAGTTCTTTTTGTTCTTTCTCCCTCTCTCTTTCCAATCTCATCTTCTCTTTCTCCATTTCCATTTCTTTCTCCTTCATTTGCAATTTAGCAAGCTCAAGCCGTGTCTGATCTGAAATTTGAGCTTGATCAGGAGTATGAATTTCTTCTTTGAGCTCCATGTGACCAGCTACTAAGTCAATAATTTCTGACTTTCTTACACCTTGTGGAACATCAACATTCAAATGCTGTGCAATAGCAGTCAAATCACATTTGCGTAACCTTTGCAAATCTTTGAGGGACAAATCTGTCCTCTGAACAAATGCCTGAACATCCATTGTACTGATTGACATTGTCACACTGTATTACACACAATATACAATTGAACAATCAACTCAACTGGTATTTTGTCTGTACCAATATTCTGGCTTCCGGAACGTTCCAAATTCTAAGTTTTGGCTTTAAATTCAATTCCCGGACCCAAGCCCCCAATTTTGTTACGACCAAAATCACTCCGAGAATGATCGCACAAAAGAAACAATCAACTGATGTTCAGGCGGTTTATTAACAGTAATATTGTGGGTACAGACTGGTAATCGGCGTCATATCAGTACAACAATGATCAATAGAAACAATTACAAATCGGTAATGGGATCACTTACATGCATCCAAACTATCACAAAGTCGCTACAGTTCCCTGGTAGTGTCCAGATATGATGTTCGATGCACAAATGAATGATCTGCGATGCACCGATGAATGATTCCTGCGACGTAAATCCAGAGGCACAGGTTACAATAGTCCACGGTGTAGATCCGGGGTAAAATCCACGATATACGTCCACGGCGAAACGTGCAGAGTCCAAATGTTGTGACGACCACGTCCAGTTGATGCGTTGAATGATGATTCACTTTATATTGTCCAGCTATGAATCCAGCCCGTCACAGCTTTGCCGTAGCAATGTCCATTGACATTAAAATATGGAGTCCAATGAAGGCACATTAATTCTCTGCAGGCAAAAATGTCTCCCAAGCCAAGTATCTCCACAAACATAACAGGTCAGCAGGTAACACAGGACTGACTATAACAAGTCGCTTCAGAGCCAGAAGTGACGTAACTCTCAGAGCAGAGGTGTTGGGTACTCTGCCTACTGCAGAATTTCTCTAGCTTATATACTATCTATTCACCCCTTCTAGCACATTCTATAACTCTCTCCAACCTACTAGCCAGTCTAAGTTCCAGGAAACCTGGATGACTCACTGCCTAACTATGTACAAAACATCACTGCCAAGAATAACTACCAATCACATTGGGCTACAGGGACAGTGCCTCACTCAGCCAAATATGTTAGCACTTCCCAGAACTTTCTGGAATGGGTGAAATCATTCTAGATTGAGTGAGCTATAATGTATTTCCTGTTACATGCATGTACTGTATAGCTACATTGTATACCACCTAGAAAATTCTCCACTTATCTGGTCAGCCTGTATGTACTATATTTATACCACATAGAATGTTCTCCATTAATCTGGTCAACCTGTGTACATACACATTAAAACAATCATGCATGCAGTACAACATACCTGTACATAACTACTAGTGTGTACAATTTTGTGACAATCTTTCAAAATAAGTAAAAAATAGTCAACCTAAGTATGCACCTGATCGCACCATTAAGAGCTAAAAATTGAGAAAGCTCCCTACCGTGGGAGGCCACAGGGGGAAAAAAACCCTCCCACACCCTCGCTCGCGCGCACATTCGCATGCCGAGATGCTGAGTTATGAAAATTTTTTTGAACTTGGCATCCCTGGAGGTCTCATAGCAAACTTATCCTCTCAGATTAATGTCATTCTGTTTTCTTGATTGTGAAAGAAAAACAATTTATTCAATTTCATGTCATATACAATTGTATTTTTGGCAATAAAGAACTCATCTAGTGTATGAAGGACATCATATCTAAATTCATTCACAGTATTAAAGAACAATTATGTGATGAACAGACTCAGTAATCCACAGGGTAAAGATAATCTCAATGATCATGACAATTAAATATCAAACACAGCACATAAATCCTATACAGACTGTAAACAATTTGACAACAAATTTTAAGATTTTCCACACAGACACTATGGATTCAATGTTCCAATGCATGCAATGTTGAGCAAAATTTGCTATTATACAAATGTATACACTTCTGCTTGTGATACAGGATGGAACTTTTGTTGTGTATTTCATTCTGTCAACATATACTACATTGTACATGTTGTACATGTATACTGTTTTTTCCCTATTTGAATAGTATGATCACAATCTCTTCTAAAGGGGCCTGCTTTAGAGACTGCAGCCCCTAACCGAGAGACTGGTAATAAATATTCTACACTGAATAAACACCAAGTCATTTCTGTGGACATGGCCAGGAATATTGTGGTCTGTCACCAGCTCAAACACATGTTTGTCCATCGATGATGGATGAGTCGTGCGCCAATGTTATATTTAGATAATTCCTTCCTGCATTGTCATTGCCAAAAATATTGTTTACCCTGTCAGCACAGTAGGACTGAAGAGTACATTCATTTGTTGGTTTCACAGCATTCTGGATTTAGCAAGAATATGAAGCTCTCCTTAAAATACACTGCATGAACAAATTGCATCATCGGGCACTATTACAGGATACAAACTAGATTGTGTAGAGAAAAGAATAAAGTGATAATTTATTAGTCTGAGAGATCCTGCTGTTCCACAACGTACTTCTCAAATTAGAGGATTTCGCTCAAATGTAACATTGTAAATGTACAGTTCAGAGATAGAAGACTCAATTTCAGAACTCAGAGCTCTTTTCTGAGCATCGAGGGGTGCGTTTATCAACTCACTTAAGGTTTCCGAACAACTTTCATTTGGGCAGTTCATAATTATGCAAAGCTGTTTTGATCACAGGGTTAGAAACAAGTTTCTGAAACACCACAAAAAAAAAATGTGATCACAAACATTTTCTGCAGCTCCTCACGTGATAAGCACAAAGTTGTTTTGAAGCTAATTTATAGCTCGGACTTGCCCATGATGACAACCACTGCCAGCTACACATCTCCGCACCTCGGGTAAAACTACACAATCAAGCTACATTGTACATCATCAAGCACCCCTGATTCCGCCAACCCCATGAACAAACTTGAAACCACAGGAACCACAGTCATCAATGTACTAACTCATACCCATAGTGTTATCTAAGCCCTACCACTTCTGGTTCTAGAGAAGATTTTTAAAGATTCCTTAACGTTAGGGGGTTTGGGCCCCCTGGGGGCCCCCCAGGTGGGCCATGGTGCCTATTTGAACAAATTGAGATCCTACATGTATCCCCCTAGGGATGTTATACCAAGTTTGGTGAAAATCAGACATGGCAATCTCAAAGTGAAGATGAAAATGTACAATTTAGGCCCCATTAGGACCCCTCCCCTGGGTCCCAAGGGGGGCACCCCTGATTCCCCCATGAACAAACTTGAAACTACAGTCATCAATGTACTTACTCATAGTATCAACTAAGCCCTATCACTTCTGGTTCTAGAGAAGAAGATTTTTAAAGATTCCTTAATTTTAGGGTGTTTGGGCCCCCCTGGGGCCCCCCCAGGTGGGCCATGGTGCCCATTTGAACAAATTGAGATCCTATTCCCCTGGGGATGCTACCTGTCAAGTTTGGGGAAAATCGGTCATGGGGTTCTCAAGAAGAAGATGAAAATGTAAAAAGTTTACGCACGACGGACGACGCACAACGGACAAAGAGCGATCGCAATATAGCTCACCTGAGCCAAAGGCTCAGGTGAGCTAAAAAAGAACAACAATTTTTATTCTGAATACTTTGTGGTACATGTACATGGACATTTTAAAGAACACCGAAAAAATATCAATCATAATGGATGTACAAATATGTGTAGCATCAAGACCACCAATGCACACATACACTTGTAGCCCTTTTTAATAAACAGTCCCGAGTATTGTTAAATTACTTTTTTTTCATCCTGAGGCAATTAAAATATGTACTGCAAGTCTGTACCATGAACACTTGTACACTGTACCTCCACGGGATCACAGTGCTATCCTGTAGATTAAGAAAAGGTCCTGTTGGTGTTCTTAAGAGAGAGAAAATGGGGCCCTCTATTAAAAAACAAATAATTTGCCCTATTACAGAGCACTACATTTATATTAAATCTTACTTGAGAGAGAGAGAGAATCATATTTCGAAACATGTTTTGAGATGCAAATGAACACGGTTTAAAATGTGATTTTTGGGTGCCGAGTCATAACCATCATAAATATGTATAATCGCGATTCAAATGTTGACTGCTGCTTTGCTTTGAACTACAAAGGAAGTAGAGGTCAACTAGAAAGGTGCATTCTTTTTTGTAACCAGCGGTGCATATACAGTGTAAATACTGGAAGTTGACCTGGACAGCTCAGATATTGTTTAAAAACACATTTCAAAACAGCATTGCACAAGTTTATCTACATTGTACTTGCAGAAAGGTGATCATGTTTTCAAATGTGTTTCAAATTGCCCTTCTTTTGGCAAGCAATATCTAAGATATTCCATCAAATTGAAAACTAGGTTGCATTTAAATTGATGAAAATGCCTTTAAAAAAAAGTGATAAAACCATCCTTCCACATTTTGTTTTTATTTCTTTATAATTCTTTTTCTCTTTTTTCTTTTTTTTTTTAGCTATTAATTTCCTTCTCATGATTGTACTGACAAGCTTTTCGTTTGAGCAATTCGAATTTAGCATACAAATGCTTGAACACAATAAAAATTTTAAAAAAATCAACCAGCCCACAGAGATAATGTATAGCTGTACATGTACACACTCCTAGACATTGAACTACAGACTGTATAGTACTATTAAAACAAACAAAATTCACAGTGATGACAGAGCCTTACAGTGGCCTATTGTTTGATAGCATTCTTGCTACGCTGTACATTGCTCTACTAACAAAGCATTCCCAGGTACCCAGTCATAGAAGAGCTGGCTGTACAATTGTACAGACTTTTTGCTGGACCCTGTCTGTGGAGGTTCAGAGCAAAGAATTCAAGTGACATTCGGTTCAAGTGTCTTGAACCGGGAACCTCGAAAGCATGAATTCATTTCAACTAAAAAGCCTCTTCTGCTATTGCCCTATCTAAAGGGGAATGATGTACATTGTACTCAAACATGTGGACTGAGTGAATACTGAGCAATGCAATTAGCCCGTTGAGGACGAGTCCCGAGTACAAAGTGAAAACTCGGGCAGTTGTCTTAATGGGAAATGCGTGTTTATAGCAGAATCAAACTGTCCTCAATGGGTTAGGAGAACACATTTGATCAGTGAATTTTTAACGAAAATTTGACAATCCATTCAATAGATACAGATAAATTTTTGAACTTTTAGTGCAGCCATCACTGGATGAGAAGACTGTGAAAATCTGTGACATCCCTGCACTTCTAATGAACAACTATAATGAAGAAAATATTCAGAGATGTAAAATACACTTTACGTAAAATGTAATTTTTCTGAAAAGTATGGACTATCATATTCTTGGCTTGTACAGTGTACACGTTTTGTAGCTACACAGCCCAGTCGCTGTAAAAACGTGACAGGGCTGGTACCAGGATGGGGCACACCAACAAAGTGAACACAAAGCAAACATGCCGATCAAGTTGAGTTTTGATACAATTTTGTCATCTTAAACTCAATTAAGGCAATCTTCATTATTTAGACAAGGGGACTTTTCATGTCTATGTTATCGATATTGACATGTCTTACACAATTTACAACTACACCGAAAATGAATATTATATGCCGCGTGTGCGAACAGTACATCGTTTTTCACTGACAACCATTTTGAATAATCAGGAGTTCACGTGATCGGGGTACACTAAAGTGCAGTTCCGATCACGTGAACTCCCGATGTACAATGTACCGTTGCACACGCTGCATACATGTACTGTACAATCTTTGTTTTCAGTAAGTTGTAATTTATGTCAATATCGACACAAACACAGACAGGAAGAGAAATTAATGAAAATTGTTAGGAGTTTGAAGTGACAAAAATGATGTCAATCATCAAAACTCAACGTGATTGGCATGTTTGCTTTGTGTTCGCTTTGTTGTTGTGCACCATCCTGGTACAGACAGCCCTGTCACGTTTTTCAGCGACTGGGTTGTGTATAATTTATAGTTAAATGTGAAACCTGAGTGATATTGATGTGACGTACTGTACAGGCTATATGCTTGCCATGCACCCATGCCCAGATCTATTGCAATACATGGTTTTGGTTTGACCTTAGAAAGTCGTAGCACCAGCTGAGCAAGGAGATACTTTTTGTACATGTAGTCATTATTGACATTTGATCTTACGTTTTGTTTGCTGATTTTTTTTTTTAGCCCAGGGTGTCTTATGAATAGAGCACTCATTTTTCATTATTACCTCCTCCGCCAAGGGAGGAGGCGATGTTTTCAATACCGTACTGTTGGTTTGTTTCTAGCTGTTAGTAAGTTTGTCCATGTTCAAAATAGCTCAAAAAGTTGTCCACAGATTTGGATGAAACTTGCAGGGAAGGTTGAGAATGACACAAGGAACAAATGATTTAAAATTTTGGTAGTGATTCGGAAATTTTTATGGATTTCAGGAAGGATTTTTGATATTTTGGCAGGTAGGCCGTAGAGTCAATGAAATCGGGAGTTCATAAAGCTGTGCCTTTTTTAGGTTTTCATACGCGCACTAAAGTGTGTGCTCTAGTTTCTACTAGGGCAAGGTGGACCATGCAGCTGAGGGTTTACATGTATGACATAACAAAGGCTTCTATATGATATTGGGAAATCTGAATCAGGCGATTTTTCAGCATGCATAGAAACTAGTGTGGCTCTATTGTTACGTATGGTTGGAAATCACTGATCTCTATGGCATGGCTCGACACTAACTTTTTTGTTTGGTGGCCCGATGGGGCCACCAAAATCTTAAATTTCAAATTTTGGGTGGCCCGAGAGAAAAATTTGGTGTCCCGAAAAAAACAACAATAAAAAACATTATAATCCTTTTTTTTTATGAGTCAAATATTTTAGATTTATGATTGCAAGAATTAGAAGTTGGACATATCTACCGTAGTTATGGGTAAACTCGGCCTAGCGGGTAAAGTCGGCCGCCAGCGCGCACAGTACAATTTTATGTACTGTGCGCGCTGGCGGCCGACTTTACCCGCTAGGCCGAGTTTACCCATAACTACGGTACTCATAAATAAACTTCAACAAACTTGCAACACTCACTCTCAGGCATTCATTCAGTCCTTTTCATCAATCCTTTGAACAAATTTAACTGCTAATTTCCGGCGCAAAAAGTTACGAATCTATCGACATACTTTTCAAAAAATTTTGGTGGCCCGAGGTGGGCCACCAAATTTGCCTTTTTTTGAAATTTGGTGGCCCGACTTTCATTTTTGGTGGCCCCGGGTCACCAGGCCACCGTTAGTGTCGAGCCCTGTCTATGGAAGAGCAAGATCATCGGTGGAAAGTAGTTGCTTGGCGGACGTCTGCGCTCTCAGACTTACCTAGAGTGCTTTCTAGTTATTGTTCTTATTAAATTTACTGTTACTATTATTTATGGACTTGTCAGTTTATTGACTACGTCCTCTACTAATAATATCAATACCGGGTAGTCAACAAGGCTACATGTATCGATATCATGTAAATTTGCTGTCTGTAGTTATTGATTTAGAATTGGATCAATGGATGATGATTTAGATTATTTCTGCAACTGCTTGCTTGAACCCTTTGAAGACTCGCATAACTCAGACCTCCCCGAAAGTGACAGAGAATGATCAGCAAGTTGATTGTGCCATTTGTGGTCACTCTCACAGAATAGAAGAAGAAGAAGAAGAAGATCGAAGAGTATGAAGAGAGGCACAGTAAGAAATCCTGGTCCATGCTGAGTGATGCTGTGATGCTGGTGATGTTCGCAACGGCAACGGACCGAGAGAGTGTAACAGCAGTTAGTACACCTGTCACCGGTTTACACGTTGTGGCCGAGGCCCAGGCCGAGAGCTGTATTACAGCTAGACACTGGTAACACTGTAGTAAAGTGGTAGAGAACTTACCCTGTGGAAAGTCGAGTCCCCGTCCATTCGTCTCCACAAGAGACCGCGCGCAGCAAATCGAAATGGACGAGATAATTACAACAAATCCAGCAAAACGTTCCATTCCCTTGATAGACATATTCATAAAATGTCTCGTCTCATGAATCGGAAATCCATCTGAGCAGTTCTTATTTAGAAGATCGAAACTTTTTCAACCCGGAAATATTCACTCTGCATGCATGTAGTTGCGGTGCTCCATGTTGTTTACACCATGTACTTCAGATATCCGCATAGAAAATGTGTGTGAGCTGAGCGAAGCCAGGCGGCAGTCGAGTCTATATGTACAATTTCACAAACAGTGTTGAGTGTGTGAATCGAACCGTACGCACGATAGCCTAGATCGATCCGCGATATTATTAACAACCTAATTCCGTGGGTTTCATCGATGGTTTGAACGGAAATGCCTATTTTCACTTGCGTGGTGACTCCACTGGGTGACTCATGCGAACACTGTGCTGGGGCACATAGGCAGCAGCTACAGTGGTACTAGCGAACAATCACCTTCACGGAACTTAGGTTGTTTGTACATGTAAGATAAGATGAGCCCAAAGATCTCTTTGGATGAGCCTAAGTTTACTCGTCTAGGATATTGATTGCTCGATTTCGGACAATGAGCACACTTTGTTTTTTAACAAAACTACGAAATTAGATTCAGCAGGGAAAAAAATACAAAGATGCGTGGCATAAACGGTTTTGCTTTCGGTTTACAAGTAGCATAGATTTGTTAAGATCAACGAGAATTCAGCTAAAAAGTTTCTAAACAATAGCAGAGCGAGTCATGCTATCTAACAAAGTTGGTGGTTTTTATCCCTCAACCTGATGTATAGCAGACAGGGGTTATTTAGGCAGGCGTATAAGTAGGCTCAACTAGTATTTTTGGCGAGTTATCTGCGGTTAACCAAAGTGAATCATTTTTTCCCCTCAATTGTTACCTCCTTGAAATATACGATCTATTCTTTGTTATAAAGATAATATCAATAATATACGTGGGCATGTGGCGTGTCGTTTTACCGTTTTGTTGCCTCAAACAAAACAAAAGGGCGTGGGATAATTATTTCGTGCATTCGATTTATTATTCTTCTTTATTTCAATTTCCTCTCTAGCCCACTATTCTGGCGATTTTATAGATTTATATTTTATATGCCTGTATTATCTATTAACAATAGCAGTCATTGCAGAAGGCCTAACTGCCCTATGTTAGAGTATTTAGGGCCTATGAAAACCAGCACGTAACAGCCAGCTTGAGCATAAATAATTTTATGTTTATATACTTCATAATATGATATGTGAAGAGTTTTATTGCAAAATGAGCTAAGTGAGCCATTTTTAAACATTTCAAAGTAAGTACATCATCAGATAGAGCAAAATTAAACCTTTCCAATATACCACACTTAACAGGGAATATTCTAGAAGTTATGATTAAAGATATCCTTTTTTAGCAGCTTTAATCACAAATACCTCAACTTAACAAGAATGCAATGGAGTTAGCGCTTTTTGCAATAAAACTCTTCTATATTATATAAACTAAGATTGCTATACCGTGAATGATAATAATGATAATAACAATAATAATGGAGATTAGGCCGACGGCGATATCATTGATAGACATAGGTTACAACAATCACTCGCTTACTATATCTGATATTACATGTAATATTATTATGATCATTTTGATGTCCGATTGCTGTATGAAAAAAAAAAAAATGTTGAAATGTAGGAGTATAGGTCCTATTGCTTTTATTGTTGTGGAGTCTCTTGACCTATTTATCAAAATAGTACTGCTTGTGTATATCTGATAGCATATAAATGCAGGGCCTATTCGGTATCATTGCATTCATTATCCTCGTCATAAAAATCTGCACAATATATTATACATAAGCTATTTGATAGACCGACGAATGTTGGGTGAGACGGGCCTACTATACTGATAATTAATTTTTGTTGCAATACAAAGAAAACGATTTACCACCATGACCACAATATAAATATTTAGGTCTAAAACTAATGATAACTCATACAGGACTAGAAAATAATGCCGGAATGGGATCGGGCTATAGAACCTATATTCCTTGATGGCATGTGGCCATAGCATAATCCTAAAATTCTGGGGCATTTCTAATCCTGTATCAAGATTCGTTTCAGGTCATGCTTATTCTATCATTTAAAAAAAGAGTATTGTTATAGTATCTCTCTTATTAGGGTTATCAATTCGCTGTGAGAATAAAAAGCTATTAATATGTTGCTTCAGAATAAATTCGCATGTAGACGCAGACGTACATTATGTAATACAGTGTAGTAAATCTCACATGATGTACAAACACCGATATCCATGCAGGGGCGGATCCAGGAATTCTGTAAGGGGGGGGGCGTAACTATTATTTTTGGTGCCACTTCCGGGTTTCATTTCATTTTTTTTTCTTTTTATTTCTTTTGTTTTTAATGAGTAATAAAGGGGGCGTGCGCAGCTCTTGCGCCCCCTCTGGATCCGCCACTGGATGTCAATGTGTCTGCTATGTCAAAATCGTTTTAGTCAGTAACACGTTATATAGCAACGCCTAGCACATAACCCTAGTTGTGTTACATGATATGACAATAAACAATTTCATGTAGTGTTGAAGGGTCCTATCATGAAGAATTCGCTAATATACCATGCACTTAGCATACAAGTCAAAATAAAATTCACATATCATATGTTTTTGCATACCTTTCGACACTGAATGGGAGAAATACACTCCATGAGTTCACGCAAAACAAAATCCACATTTAAAACAATAGAGGGCGCGTGCACATTATGAGTCGGGTGACAGAATGATGACCTTTTCCTTTTTCCTTCATACCTTACTCAGCACCAGTGGTCGTCGCTGTGGTTTCATAAAAACATGAAAATAGACTGAGTAGTATGTACTTACATTGTCATGCATACATGTATGTCAACCAAGGCAAGTGAGTTATCACACAATAATTATCATTATCTTTTTTTTTACATTGTTGGGTATACACGTGTCTCTCTTTCGTAGTTCAAATCTGTGTTTACTAGTATTTGTTCGTTTGTTTGTTTGTTTGTTTGTTTGCTAGCTTTTGTTTGTCTGTGTATTCTATTTTTTAAACTCACATCGTCGGTCTTATAATACGAAGAGTTTGTTTGCGAAAAGCGATAAGTCAAATTTTGAGGATTTTGAAGTACGGTCTCTGTCATGAAATACAAAATAATACCTTTTAAATGATGTATTGGTCACTATACATTTTTGAAGTTATGGTCAAAAGAAGCAACAATTTTCTTACTATTCTCTTTATTTTTCTTGACCTTTAATCGCAAATATCTTCATTTGGCAAATATGGACTTATCGGTTTTTGCGAACAAACTCTTCTGTACGTTGACTCGAAAATGAAAGTGGATTAAATCTTACCATATTATAATCATTATTATATATCAGAATGACATTTTTTTTTTTCAAACGCGCACTCGAGAATGAGCGTTTCTTAGTTTTGTATTATAAACCCAACAAAGTAAGATTTTTTTAAAAAAATCATAATTACTATATGCAATAAATTAGAGTTAAATCGTAACCGTCAAACATAATTATGCTATGCATGATTGCTTGACTTAACTTAAAACATGTTAAAGAGGCTGACTGAGCAGCTTTTAATGACTTTTGTTTTTCAGAAGGGGTGTCAATGCAGGGAGGTGGAATGCATACATCATTGTAAAACCTATACTTCACCGGCGTAGAACTAAAAAGTAGCGGGAAAAAAAAACCCGAAAAGAAAATAAAGTCATACAGGGGAAAAAAGCTTTCATGATTAACGTTTGAAGTCTGAGTAGAATCTTAATAGACCTAATTGATTTCAAATCCTGCCAAGCTCCGTTATTTTGCAGCTATTTAAAAGAGTGGACTATTTTTTTTTTTCAATCTGAAATGTACCTATACAATCGAAATCTGATACTGTTGATTACAATGATGTATTATTCCTCGCCTAACCGGAAATCAACTTGTGGGGCGCTTTTTTTTTTTTTTTTTTTTTTTTTGGGGGGGGGGGTTGTTCCTTGTGTCTGTGTGTGTGTGTGTGTGTGTGTGTGCGCGCGCGCGTGCCGGCGTGTATGTATCGGTGTGTGCGTGCGTGTGTGCGTGTGTGTGTTTTTGTGTCAAGGTGCGTTTCCGTGTTTGTTTTCTTCTGTATGCGTGCGATGCAACGACATAATCCCCATGTTCCCCAGCCTTGTGAAAATGAAAGAAGCTCTTTCAATTATGTTGATTTCTCTTTTTTTTTACATCCTTCTGCATTACTTTTCATGACGTCACAAACAGACTGCAGTAGCCTTCCGCTGCATCATAATTGATAATCTTTGAACAGTATCATTACTGGTGGTCCGATTTTCATTTCATTAATTCGAGTTTTTTTTTTTCATTTCCAATGAATATACTAAAGGTAATACAAACGTAAAAAATCTTGTAACATAATTAATATAATCTTGTTTCATTTAGGACTTAGTGGGAATGAAAATTGGGGGGGGGGGGGGGCTGCTAAAAAGCGAACTTGTATCGCAGGCTTTTTCAGTGATACGATGCCTTCTCTATACTAAAATCATCGCTGCAGACTTCATTGATCTCACTAGCAAGGACCCCGTCAAAATTCCACATGGGTGATCTCGAAAAGGTCGCATTTACAGGGATAAATGTATTATTATTATTATTATTATTATTATTATTATTATTATTATTATCATTATCATTGTTGTTGTTATTATTATTATTATTATCATCATCATCATCATTATCATTATTATTATTATTATTATTATTATTATTATTATTATTATCATTGTCTCTATCGTCACAAGATATCTCTTTGAGATCAATATCACGTCAAGTTCCATCCTGGAACCATAGACTTCTTCTTCTTCTTCTTCTTCTTCTTCTTCTTCTTCTTCTTCTTCCAGTATAAAAGTACAGACCACCGTTGGCGTATTATCGTACTTGTGCTTGTCAAGTGCCCAGATGAAAAGTGCGAGTAAAAAGATCACTACAGAGTCTATATGTGCAGTTAAAAAAGACAGAAGAGCCTTAACGAAGCCTAATCTGTAGCACCCCCTGTTTGAAGATCTGTAGAGGGTGCTTCTACTTATAAATACTTCGTGGTAAAGAGTTCCACAGTTTAATTGCGTCAGGAAAGAATGCCTTCTGATATGTTTGGGTTCTCGCATACGGGATTTGAAATTTGTTTGGATTCCCTCGTGGATGGTCCAGTGGCTGGTATGAAGTGTTCATGCGGAATGTCGATCAGCCTGTGGATTATGGAGTATACCATGCACACTCTCTGCTGAGCCCTTCTCTCCTGAAGAGTGGCCCACTGAAGTTGCTTCAAAATGTCAGTTACGCTGCTTGTGCGGCTAAAATCTCCTACAGCAAAGCCAACGTAGCGGCGTTGCACCATTTCCAATTTCATGATATTCTTCAGGGTAAATGGGTCCCACACCACGGCAGCATATTCTAGAAGTGGGAGGACAAGTGTTTTGTAGCAGAGCACTTTTTGTCTTCAGGGGGCACTCTCTAATGTTTCTCTGAAGGAAGCTGCGTGTTGAGGTAGCAGACTTTGTAGTGACATCCACATGTTTGTTCCATTTGAGATTACCCTGGAGATTGAGACCAAGGTATAATTTTGCCTTTTCAGTTTCTGTCAATGGTATTCCATGTATGCAGTAAGGTGTTGAACTCTTGATCACCTCCTCTTGTTGGTAACATGCATGACTTGGCATTTCTGAGGGTGAAATTTCATGAGCCAGTCTGTTTCCCACACTTGGAGTGCATCCAGACCCCTCCGCAGTTGTTCAGTATCTTCCTCCGTCTTGACCTTCCTATACACGATGCAGTCATCCGCAAAGAGTCGCACCGTGTGGTCTCTGCAGAGACATACTCGGGGAGGTCATTGATATGAAGAGGAGGAAGAGGAGAGGACCGACCACACTCCCTTTAGGGACCCCTGAGCAGAGCTACCAAGTCTCACGCATTCTGCGTGAGACTCAAGCATTTCGGGGGCCATCTCACGATCTCACGCATGACACCCATTTTTCTCATGCATCGGGCGAAGTCTGCAACTTGGGCCTATAATAGTATGAGCTCAAAAGATTAAAGTGATAGTTGCAATTGAAAGTATATTTCCCTTTTGTCTTTTAACATAAGTAAAAAATAATCACTTAGTATGCACCTGGTCGCACCATTAAGAGCTAAAAATTGAAAAAGCTCCCTACCGTGGGAGGCCACAGGGGGGGGGGGGGGACCCCTCCCACACCCTCGCTCGCGCCCACAGTCGTATGCCGAGATGCCGAGTCATGAAAATCTCACTCATAATTTTTTTTTGAACTTGGCATCCCTGCCTGAGAGGACGGTGTTGTATGTGATGCCACTCCTTC
Organism: Diadema antillarum; assembly: GCF_040938485.1. Lineage (NCBI taxonomy): Eukaryota > Metazoa > Echinodermata > Echinoidea > Diadematoida > Diadematidae > Diadema > Diadema antillarum. The sequence goes on from NW_027271690.1 coordinate 2,713,238, forward strand.
AAGCAGAACCCTCTGGGAACGATTACTGAGCAGACTTTGGATCCAAGTGTAGGTGCTTCCTCTGATTCCATAGAAGTTGACCTTGTACATCAGCCTACCATGGGGAACCTTCTCAGATGCTTTTGACAGGTCTAAGAGAATAACATCAAGTTGTTCACCATCCTCAATACCTCTTGCAAGGTCTTGTACAGCAAGTATGGAGTTGAGACGTGCATGAGCGTTTCTTACGGAAGCCATGCTTGGCATCACTTAGGATGTTATGGTCATCGAGGTGGTCAAGAATGCTGCTGCACACAATGTGTTCTAAGATCTTACATAAAAAAAAAATATTACGATGGATGTCAGTGAGATGGATCTGTAGTTCTCTGCCTTATATCTCTCCCCCTTCTTGAAGACAGGAACTATACGTCTGCCTTTTTCCAATCATCAGGAATGATGACTTGGTTGACTGATGCCTGAAAGAGGACAGTGAAGATAGGCGTGAGTTTCCTCGCAAGTTCCTTCAGAAGCCTTGCTTGTAGACCATCTGGGCCAGTGGCCTTGTGTATCTGCAGGTTTGATAGCAGTTTGTGAACTTTTCTTTTAGGATTCGCGCCGTCCCCAGCAATGCTGCTTTTTGGAGCGTTTGCACTCGATCAGGCACACGCACCCACATCGTCCAAGTGCCGTCGCAGCTGCAGCTTTGACGTTGTTCCGAGTGCTCCAACGACAATAGGCCGGGATCACCTTCGTTTTCATATTCCACAGGCGGCGAAGTTCTCTGGGCAAGGTCCTGGTACTTTACTATCTTTTCTTTCTCCTTCTCGGCTATTCTGCTGTCTCCGGCGGTACCGCGACATCAACGATAGTGCACATCTGTCGAGCCCTTTCTACGACGATGATATCCGGACGCCTATGCTATGTATTGTCAGTTTGAACATCGAAATCCCACAGGATTTTAACTTGGTCATTTTCAGAAACTTTCTGTGGTTCATGCATATACCATTTGCTCTCACATGGTATTTGATGTTTTCTGCAAAGTTCCCAGTGAACTACTTGAATGTGCCAGTTTGCCATGTCGTCTTTCGTACTCTTTTGGGGCCAGTTTACTACAGCCACATACGATTTTATAATGTTGCACTGTCTCGTCTCTTTCTCGGCATATCCTGCATACGGCATTCACATCTCTCTTCTGTACCTTTTCAGTCTCACTCGATAATATTGATGGATATCAAGATTGTAAAAGAAAATTCATCTAACGGTGGATATGAGTCTGGTTCTATGAACCGTCTCTCACCCGTCAGGAGAGACGTGGATGGTCAGGCGTCTCCTGGACGTAACCAAAATACTGGCCATGATCAACATGAGGAAATGATGATAATGATGATGATGATGATGATTATTATTATTATTATCATTATTATTATTATTATTATCTATCTGGCATTTGCAAGACAATACATGATAACAGATAAACAAACAAAACAAGCAAAATACACTTAAGGCATACAAGATGTCAGGCTTTCTCTGGTGCGGATATCAGGGCAATATTACCCACCGAGGGCAATTATTATCCCCGGGTACTCTCTAAAAAAAAAATCGAGTAAAAATATTCACTCCTAAAAGAGTGAATACCAAAAAAAGAGACTGAATTTAGAGTGAAATTGGAGTGAATTTTGAGTGAAAATGTTCATTTTCACTCGTTTTAGAGTGACCTCAGGGATCACTCCAAAATCTTCGAGTGATCCCTGAGGTCACTCCAAAATGAGTGAAAATGAACATTTTCACTCCAATTTCACTCCAATTTCACTCTAAATTCACTCTTTTTTGTATTCACTCTTTTAAGAGTGAATATTTTCACTCGATTTTTTTTTAAGAGAGTAAATACTGATTAGTGATCACGTATAAAGATTAGAGTTATTCGGGTAATAGGTTTACGGATTAGGTTCAGGATTAGGATTAGGGTTAGGGTTAGGGTCAGGGGAAGGGTCCGCGGGGTATTGCGCAGGGGGTATTGCCCAGACCCCCCCCCCCCCCCCCCCCCCGGAGTGCTTCCCTATATAAGTTGCTGAGTTGGAAAACAGCAATTAAAATCATCGTCTCGGAAGGAATGGGAAGTTATGTATACAAACAGATGAAGGGTTTGTTTGCAAAAACCGATAAGTCCATTTTTGAAGATTTTGAAGTACGATCTCTGTCATAAAGTGCAAAATAATACCTTTTAAATGATATATTGGTCACTACATATACATGTACAGGTATATTTTTAAAGTTATGGTCAAAAGAAGCAAAAATCTTCTTATTATTTTTTTTTTCATTTTTCTTGACCTTAAATCGCAAATATCTCCATTTGGCAAATATGGACTTGTCGATTTTTGCAAACAAACTCTTCAGATATTCATTCATCAATTTGAGATATTTGAGATTAGCAATTAAGGCAGCTGATAACAAGAAAAAAGTATTCAAGATGTATGTGATGATTTTAATACCTTAAAAACTATTTTTGTTACGTAAAGAGCGCAAAAAATCTAATTTTGCTCTATTTGAAAATGATCTTACTTTAAAAACTTTGAAATGGGCGTTTAGGCCCTATATGTTTTGACATTCAAACTCTTCAAATATTTTGAGTTTTGATTCGATTTCAATTCAAGAACAATGGCGATATCTGGAGCCGCGGAACGTTTATAGCCAGGATCTGCGGGGCGAGGGGGCGAGGGGGCAGGGGAGTATAATAAGATTAGGGTCAAATTATTATCTATTGTATACTCGAGTACCACGAATTTCCGGATGGAACTGCATGCGTAGGATATTGTGATCTTTCAAGTTACTTATTCATTTTTTGGAAGGAAGACCTAAATGTTTGTGTGTATATTATTTTGTAAATCAAATTCCAAACTGGCGGTCGCCTGCTAATAGCTGGAAAAATAACTACAAAATAACTGATTTTGTTAACACACTTTTTAGTAACTATTGTCTCCCTCTTATAACGAGGCCTACACGCATTACCAATGCCACTACTACTCTGTTGGACAATATTATTACCAACCAGTTCAATAAGCCTATTCAAAGTGGACTGTTGTATTGTGATATTACTGATCATTTACCTGTCTTCCAGCTAACTGATCTAAATCAAATAAAAAGTGACAGACCAAGAAGTGATATTTATGTGAGAACTGTAAACAAAGACAGTATTGACGCTTTCAGGACTGAACTTGGTTCACACTGTTGGGATAATTTGTATACTATGGAAAATGTTAACGAAGCTTATGATTATTTTGAGTCTGTTCTGTCAGGGTTATATAATAAACACTTTCCCCTAAAGAAAAAAAGTCGGTGTGCAAGAAAGCTTAATCCCTGGATGACTGACAGTATTTTACGTTCTATCAAATATAAAAATTTGTTATATAAGAAATATATGCGTAAACCAAGCAACTTTAATGAATTAAAGTATAAACGTTTTAGGAATACTCTGAATGCTACAATAAGAAATGTGAAGAAACAATATTTTGAAAGGAAATTTGTTGCATATATAAGTAATATTAAAGCAACTTGGAATCTTATAGATACACTTTTGAATAGAGGTGGTAAATGTGTTACTGATATGCAAATGAAATGTAATGGTGAATTAACTACTGACTCTCACAAAATTGCAAATGCTGTTAATTCATATTTTACTCAGGTTGGTCCAAATCTTGATAAGTTGATACCACAAAATAATTCTAACTTTATGAGTTATCTGGTGAACCCTTGTTTGAATACCATTTATTTTCATGCAACATTTGAAGCAGAAATATGTAGCATTGTCAACTCTTTTCGGAATAATACTGCCTCTGGAATTGATGATTTCAGTCCTCGTATAATCAAACATACAATAAAAGAAATCAGTAAACCGTTATGTCATATATTCAATTTATTTTTATCATCAGGAGTCTTTCCAGATAAATTGAAAATTGCTCGTGTAACCCCTGTGTTTAAAAATGGTGACAAATGTAAATTGTCAAATTACAGACCAATTTCAGTGCTTCCTTGTTTTTCGAAAATTTTGGAAAGGATTGTCTACAACCGTGCTGTTAAGTTTCTTGATCAAAATAATATTGTGGGTAGTTATCAGTACGCCTTTCGCAGCAACTATTCAACTTCCATGGCCCTAACTGACATTGCGAATAAGATTGTTGATACGTTTGAGGAAAATTCCTTTCTTATTGGTGTTTTTGTTGACTTGTCAAAGGCCTTTGACACAATTAATCATAATATTATGTTAGCTAAACTTAAGCACTATGGTTTTAGAGGTGTAGCATACAATTGGTTTAAAAGCTACCTCTCCAATCGATACCAATGTAAAAAATATAACAGTTGTATATCAGACTTAAAGAAAATATTATGTGGAGTTCCACAAGGGTCTTTATTAGGACCACGCTGTAACGGCGTTGTTTATATTATACATAAATGACATTGGAAATGTTTCTAATTCCGATACCTCATCGTACATAAATTATTATATGCTGATGACACTAATATATTGTTCAGTGGTAAGGATCTTCCTTCTTTGCAAGATCAAGTAAATAGTAGCCTTTCAAAATTGTGTACATGGTTTCAGGCAAATCGATTATCTGTTAACCCCCGCAAATGTAACTTTGTTTTTAGTAATCGTAACAAATCATACGACACTGATTTTGTTAAAGTGGAATTGAATGATGTTCAAATTCCCAGGGTAGAGAAAACTAAATTTCTTGGTGTTATTTTAGATTCAAAATTAACATGGAAGCCTCATATACAAGAGACAGAGAAAAATATCAAAGAGCATTGGTATTATATCCAGACTAAGCTACATGTTACCTACTGATGTATTACGGATGTTATACTCCACTCTTGTTTTGCCCTATTTGTCTTATTGCAACATGATGGTGTGGGGAAGTACTTTTCAGTCCAGTCTAAAGAAATTGACTTCAAAGCAAAATAAAATAGTAAGAGTTATACATGGAGCGAACCCGAAATCTAAAGCAGGCCCGTTATACTCAAAACTAAAATTGCTTACTTTGAAAAATATCACCACCTATCAGCAATGTATTTTTGTATATCAGTGTGTCAACAAACTTATGCCTGACCATTTTGTTCAATTGTTTGATATCAATCAGAATGTGCATAATTACAATACACGCTCCTCGTCATTAATGCATTTGCCCAGACCCAGAACCATGTCTTACCAACATAATATTCGTTTTGTGGGCCCCAAGAAATGGAACAATTTATCTAAAGACATAAGAAATGCACCATCTCAAAATTGTTTTAAGATAAGACTCAAGAGAAAGTTGTATTCATCCATATAAGGTAGTTTATAGTGAGGGCTGCTAAATTTCTCTTGATTATACTAAAATGAAATACATGTACATATGTACAATGTTGCCTTGTTTGTTAGGTAGTATTACAAGTGTGTGTTTTAGGTTCTCTTTACCTCTCCTTAATGTATTTTTTTCTTTCTTCTCTTTTCTTTTCTTTCTCTTTTTTTCCCCTTCTTCCTATCTGTTTTCCCTCCTGCATCCCTAGCTTTAGTCTCTTGTGTATCTGTACTTCGTCTTGTAAATATGTGTATTTTAAACAAAAATGTCTTTTTAGCTATGTTTCAATCAGATTCAACTACATTTTCAAATGTTAAAGGTGCACTCACTTCAAGCTGTGCTTACTGAGTTGTCACCTCCAGTTTGTCATTACTGAATTGTTACTGCTGTTACACGAATTGATCTGGAAATAAATGTTCTATTGAATTGAATTGAATTGAAAAAAATAATATAGGCCCACGTTCAATGTACTGCAAACCTGCATGGAATCAGTGGGATGTGACTTGCCAGTCATTTGTTATCACTCATAAGGACGCGCTAGGTCTTACTGAGTATTTTCGGAGCCTGTACAATGCATCGATCGTCACATTTTCTGTAATGTCACTTCTCGTTTTTCACCCACATTTTTCACCCACACGTTCCGATCACGTACCGTAGTGCACTGTACCAAGGGAGGTCACATCCTCCTCCCTGACTGTAGTACAGTCATACACTTGCAACCTGCAGTCTATGGGCAACTAGCTCCGTGTATAACCACTCGTAGCCTATCGTGTATATCTGCTGCAGCCTCAACATAGTCAATAGATCCAGCTGTTGCCTCTACAGACTGACTAGTCAAGAACTTTCTCCACCTGCGTTTTCGGTTTGACTAAAATGAATCCTCCTCCAGCCGATGTAGCGTCTCCTGTCGAAGACGTTCAAGGAGATGGTCGATGGATGAGTCTGGTAATTATTATTCCCGTAGCAAGAAGTAGGCCTAGAAGGAGTCTACTTGCCGTAGCATTTGAAATCATAGGCACTGGTACCCTGCGGCTGCGCTGCAGATAGTAACCTGTCCTTACTGAGAAGTGAGATACGAATACATTTATGGAACATTTGTTTATGGCCATATTAGAAGAGGCATGGTTCAAGGTTCAAGGCATAGATTGAAAAGACAGAGACCAGACACTACAGCCAGGTTTAACGACAACGTATTGATATCCCACCATTCCCAGAGACGTCTCTGACTCTGGTGTAACGTTAAATCACTAGCTAATGCTGAAGTTGAGCTATTGTAAAAAAGGTGGATTTAGTGGTCACTGGCTATAGTAGTGACCTACAAATTGTACACTGTACACACCTCAAAATATTTTCAAGGGCATTGCTTTTGCTGCTGCCAGTTGATGCACCATTGGAGAGAGAAAAGGAGGGCTGTTTTAACCAAAGAGTGTCAAGCTAGCGCTAAGACTCAAGAGGGCGTGCTCTTGGGATTTCGCACGCAAACGGGTGTAGTACGCCATGGAGTACTGCAGCAGCGACCCCAATACGTAGTTGCAGCGCCCCGCGCCCGGGTTAGCCATGGAGGAGCCCCACATCAGTCCGGGAAACCCGCTCATGAGGACCGCTCCCGCGTACGAGGACTGCCCCGCCTCATGAGGACCGCCCCCATGCCTCATGAGGCCCGGGGGGAACGCCTCATATCATGAGGCCCCCCTATTCATTTCTATTCATCTCACATCTGACGTATAAATTGTCGCAACTTTGCACGGTGATTTTTTGTTACATGCACACATGTCCACTATCCATGATGAAAAGAAGAAAAAATCCTATCTGTTTTTTTTTTTCAAAAATCGAGTTTTAATCAACCGATGCAGAGCGCCCATTAAAACGCACGTGTGTTAATGGGCGCTCTGCATCGGTTGATCAAAACTCGATTTTTGAAAAAAAAAAACAGGATTTTTTCTTCTTCATCATGGATAGTGGACATGTGTGTGTAACAAAAAATCACCGTGCAAAGTTGCGACAATTTATACGTCAGATGTGAGATGAATAGAAATGAATAGGGGGGCCTCATGAGGCGTTCCCTCCGGGCCTCATGAGGCATGGGGGCGGTCCTCATGAGGCGGGGGGCGGTCCTCATGAGGAGGGGCCGTCCTCGTACGCGGGAGCGGTCCTCCTGAGCGGGTTTCCCGGACTGACATGGAGCTCAGCGCAATGGCAGCCATTTTAGTAATACAGTGTAATGCGAGCTTCTTATTACAAGTGAGCCTATGGAGTGAACTGTGCCTTCTTTTCATTTTCTTCATTTTAAGGAGGCACACAGCGATAGAATTGTGTTTCAGACCTCAAAATATCACAAGAAGTATATTTTCTGTTGATAAATTAAAAAAAAGAATTGAAGTTCCGGTAATGTTATTACTTTTCAATCTGTAGTCCCTCAAAGTTTGTGTTTGAGCTGACAAAACGCCGTCTATCTCTTTGAGCGTGTTTCTACTGAGCGACGAAAATTCGAGGTGATGCCAGCCGATGTGTGGTGATACCGGCCGATGCCGGCCGATACCGGCCGATGCGTGGTGACACCTCGAATTTTTCCTCAGTAGAAACAGATCTGGTAGTGGCCGATGCCGGCTGATGCGAGGTGCTCCGTCGTCCATCTATTGAGGTGGTCGATGCGTGGTGACGCGAAGGACGATTCTCAGTAGAAACACACCGGGTAGCAAAATTCGTGGTGTATCGGACGTCTAGAATTTCTCCCCGCGCTTTTCAATCGGTTCATCGCACACATGTGTACAAAATACGTGTGTACACACAGCGACCGTGTTCGCATCATGCTTTGTTGGTACCAACTCGCTTGTGTATGTGTTATAGGCCCTATACGTTACGTTACATGTGAATTGTGGCATTCATCGCCTATTGTTCGCGTGATTAACAGCCTAACTTATTGCATTACTAAGCCCTCATCACTTACTTGATTTTACACCGCGTTATTTCATTTTATATTGTCTCGAATCGCGAGAGTACCACATTAGTATGTCGCAGCCTTGAGAAAATCTCAACTGGACCCTCTATCTCCAAAGATTTCTCATCAGTCAGTGGCAGGATACCAGTGTGTTAGTTCGGGGTATATTGGATGGGAAGACGAAGAGAAATGGCTAATCAAAAAATAGCCGACGCAGTTGTAGCAAAGCAGGCAGGGTTCGGATCGTATTAACAGGCAGTGCGCGCGTGACCCAAATCTGTGACTTAAAAATACCTGACTTCCGGAATCGCCGCATTTGCACGTCACCTTTGCATCACCTCGGTATTTTATCGCTCAGTAGAAACAGCTCGAGTGGTCATAAAATACGAGGTGCTGCGTTGGACAAAATTCGTGGCGATGCCAGGGATGTGAGGTGCTCTCAGTAGAAACACGCTCTTTCTCTCTCCATCCCGAAACGTAGTTTGGGCTACTTTAGCTCAAACTTTGTGGGACTGCAGATTGGAAAATAAATGACATTTCTTCAAATTGTATTTCAGGATTAGACAGGAATGATGCTTCTGTATGACAAAACGAGGTCCTAAGTACATCTCTTCCCCTGTATGCCCCCTAAAAAGGGGAAAAATGAAAGGGAGACAGAAATACGAGGGCCCAGTGATATGGCACTGATTATGATCACATAAATATAAATGCCCTCTATCGGTCTGTTACCTTTAATGGCACAATAGTGCCCGTATTTCTCCCATGAGGGTACTATGCGAAATCGCGGGAATATGAAACCCCTCTTATTTTAGCGCTAGCTTCTACATTTATACTCTTTGGTTTTAACTGCGAGTCTTTTTGCAGAAGATTCTACTTTCTAACCCGAGGCCTTGGGTTTGGTTCATTCCAATTCCAAGGTCGATAGCAGCCAGCAAAGAACATGCATGCTCTTCGCATATAGTTACAAATTACATGTTGTGGGTGCAGTATCGTATGGCAACACGCAGCGCTAGCTGGCAGCCGAAGTCCAAAGGTACCGAGACTCTTTGTTGTGATTTATCCTACACTAAATTCAATCGAAAGTCCTTTGTACTTTGTGTGTTTTTTTTTTAATAAAAGATATTAATAAAGTACAACAAAGTGGTCCTGGTAAAAAGTGGTTCCTACCATTTACATTTGTACTAGGACCCCATTGTTTCTGGATATCCCGGCCATTTCAAAACCAATTTTCATCAAATAAACTTTGAATTCCTCTAGGAATTGTAAGCTCTTTGATGTTTCATATTAGAGTGGTTTCTGATCATCTTGCAAAACTTTAAAGGAGACTTCTGGATGATTTTCAGATTTTTACATGTGAATAACTATAAATTAGTTATACTGAGGACAGAGTTTCAGAATTTGTCATAATTGGGATGAAGAATAAGAATTTTTTCAAAATTTAGAACAAATTGCAATGAACAAGAATGATGACATGGCAGATACACGTTAGAATAAGAATGCATGAGTTGGGGCTCAAGGATGCAGAACAAAAGAAGAATGCATGCATAGATTTTTCACAGGTGAGCTCGCAAGCAAGCAGTATTGTAATGGAATTACACTGCTACATTTCTGAAATATGTGAAACTCTTATGTCATCATCCTCGTTCAACTGGTGTATTTTGTTTAAGGTTTTTCAAAGTATTGTTTCTCTGATCAAGAACCACAATAAATTCCACAAATCTATACATGGAGTTGTCGATTTATGTAATACACAATGTGAAATTATGAAAATTGTCTCGAATGTCCCTTTAACCTGTTGAGGACGAGTCCCGAGTATACTCAGGCAGGTGTCTATGGGAAATGCGTGTTGTAGCGATATCAAACAATGCTCAATGGGTTAAGATCTGAATCCCCATCTCAAACAAAAGTATACCAGCTCTTGAAATAATTTAGTAAAGGTGGTGAGCACACTGACTGCTTATATTATGCTTATTTAGTATTAATCTTTAATGAATATAACAGTTGTATATTAAAATTGAAATGCTTATGTCTGGTGTGGTGGTTTTTCATTTGTGCATGTTTTGTTTTTGTTTTGTTTTCTTTGTTTTTATAGCATGAATACCATGTTAGTCTCACGAGAGAAAGGGAACCAGATGTTCTCTTTGTTGGAGACTCGCTGATCCAGCAGCTCGGGCAGTATGAGGTGTGGCAGGAGATGTTTGTTGGGTTTCACTCCCTGAACTTTGGCATCGGGGGCGACTGCACGCACCACCTACTATGGCGGTTGGAAAACGGGGAGCTGGAAAATATTGAACCAAAGGTACAGTACTGTATGTTGACTATACACAGCCAAAAGATGGCATAAAACCCTGTTTTCAAACAGAATTGTGTGCCTGTTGTGTGTATACACTTTTGGGTAATTCCATGAAGTTGGGGCAGTGTCCATGTAGCATCGTGATATTTAAAAAATACATTTCAGCATAACTTAATATTAATTATGCTATACATTTATTGTTTGTAGGCGTTACATTTGCATTGAGGCCATACATTTTCCTGGAAATTTTGTGCCATTCAGACTCAATTTTGATGAAGTTATTAAACGATATGTATCAATGTCCTGTAGCATAGTGATATTTTAAAATTTGGTCCTAAGAGACAAATTATGGCAATTAGCTTGACCATATTTGATGCAATATGCATATTTACAAGATATGAATGAGATAGCTAAATATCTCAAATTTCCTGTACACTGTTTTAATTTCAAAAGAAAATTACAAAATGTATCACGATGCTATGCAGTGTCCTTTTTTGTGACATTTGGTGGACACCGCGTAGCGTAGCGACACATTGTGTAATTTTCTTATAAAAGTAAAACTGTGGAAAGGAGAGTTCAGATATTTAGCTGTCTGACTAATCTAGTAATTATGCATATTATATCAAATTTTGGTCAAGCTAATTGCATTAATTTGTCTTTTAGGACCAGATTTTAACTATCACGATGCTACATGGACACGTCACGATACTACAGGACACCGTTACATATGGTTTTATTAACTTCATCAAAATTGAGTCTGAATGGCACGAAATTTCCAGAAAAATGTATGGTCTCAATACAAATGTAAAGCCTATAAACAATATAATACATTATATGTATAGCATAATTAGTATTGAGTTATACTAAAATGTCACACTTTGTGCCCCAACTTCACGGAATTACCCTTTTGTCTATGTCTGCTTGTACAATGTACTGGTATGTTCATTGGGCCTTAATTTACATTTGAACAATGTAATTTCCTATGTTGTATAGTGTACCTTTTCAACTCTAATAGAGGTGTCGAGTACATTGTATGTGAGTTCATTCTCTCTTCTTATCTCTTGCTTTCTTTTCCTTGGTCTTTCCCCTTTTGTTTATTGTCATCTGATTTTCGTTGGTATTTTGGGGGGAGGGGATGGGGGTGGAGATGTGTTGGTGTACTCTGCTATTTACTAGTCTCCAGGTTCGCTCACATATTATTAGAGGCAGTACAACTTAGTGGTAGTTGGGACACAGCTGACACACAGGTCTTGCTTGGATGAGATCTGCTGGCGAAGTGTTCTTCCCAGCAATTTTATTGTATGGTTCTTGTCCAGGCACTTGCCATTCAATAAATATTCATTTTATGCAAATAAGTTAGCAGAAGATCTGAATATTCAAGAGACTCAACACAGGACTCGACAGAGGATGAATCACTATTCATGACTCCTATAATGTAAATTTGTGACAAGGATGGTTGCACAGATAAATATTCATTACAGGAAAAACCAATCATGAGAAATGGAAGGAATTCTAATAATGGCTCATGTGCCTTAGTGGATATATAGGAGAGTGGAGTCTACCATACTGTGAAAGAGGTGTGACATAGTGGATGGCAGAGGAAGAAATAGAATCAGTCTGCGTTTACTAATGCCCCAGTCACATACAAACACGGATGCTCAAGGATTTACACGGTGATCCTGGGAGATCCGGGGACGTCCGGGGAGATCTGGGATTTTGGTATGACTGTACACACGGTATCAACACGGCAGCTACACGGATAAGGCCGGAAGAGCGCGGCGTCTACACGGACAAACACGGCATCTACACGGATCAACACGGCAGCTACACGGCAGCCACACGGACCATCCGGATTGCTCTGCCAACACGGCAATCCCCGGATGACGCCGGATGTTTTTGACCTCCAAAAGTTGCCGTGTTGGCCTCCCGGCGTCAACACAGATCTCTCCCCGGATCAGATCCGGGGTGGTCCGGGGTGATCTGGGATGTCTATGTGATTGGGGCATTAGCACGGGGAAAATAAATTTGGTTCAAAATAAATCTCTACACTAGGAGTGTCTTTCCTGTTGACAATCACTGTCAATATTTCATATATCGATCCTCATCACTTTTAAATTGCTTTCCCAATAGGTCGTTGTCCTCATGGTAGGCACCAACAACCATGGGCACACAGCGGAGGAAGTCACCAAAGGAATCGAGGCAGTCGCTCAACTCATCGTCACCAAACAGCCCCAGGCTCATGTTATTGTACTGGTATGTATCCTGTGATGATGATGGGCAATTCCGCAGTTAGGTGGACATGACATGGATAAAAGAAATGTGCCTCTTTATCTTACTCTTTAATTTAGGTACCAACTAATGCCATGGATGTTCACCAATCATTAAGGTCTTTCAAATTCAGTAGATTTTATTTTTCGTATTTATTGATTTCGCGAGATCTAAAACCATCATTTAAAATGTACATGTGGGACTGGGGATGCTGAAATTCACTTAAATGCAAATTACAGTGGGTTCCTTTGAAATTTTTTCCTCAAAGTTTTGCTAATGGGTAAAAGATGAATACATTTAAATACTCCAGAAGTCATGTGACATTTTGTCAATTACAAAAGGGTGAAATGACCTGCGGAATTACTCCGGACAAATGTAACGTTACTAACCGTAACGTTACTAACCATGCTTTTGGGGGTCTAGCTAAAAAATAATTGGTCGAACTGCTCAAAAACTTTGTGTGAACATTTGTCATGATGCAATAATTAAAATTAATGCAACACTTTGTTTGAAGTAACTTGAATTTTTGCAAACATTTTGTTACAAGACATTGATTTTTTTGTCATGTCCTTTTTTCGTAACGTTACTAACCTGCCCTTTAAGCTGCCATAGCAATTCTAATATTTCATGGATTGTATTCATTCTTTTCTGTATCATAAACCTGGGAAGGATGAACATGTTTTTGACATAATTTTGACTTGAAATGAATAAATGGTAATTTAGTAGTAAAAACAAATATCTGAATTTGTTCAAATGTAACGTTACTAACCGCGGAATTGCCCTGATGGTGATGATGATGATGATGATTATAATAATAATAGTAGTAGTAGTAGTTGTAGTAGTAGTAGTAGTAATTACAACAATAACAATAATAATACAATGATGATGATGATAGTAATGATAATAATAATAATAATAATAATAATAATAATAATAATAATAATAATAATGATAATGATAATAATAGTAATAATAATAATAATTATCATTATTATTATTACCTCCACCAAGGGAGGAGGTTACGTTTTCATTACCGTTTGTTTTTTGTTAGTTAGTTTGTCCGTGTGCAAAATAACTCAAAAAGCAGTAAACGGATTTGGATGAAACTTGCAGGAAAGGTTGAGAATGACACAAGTAACAAATGATTAACTTTTGGTAGTGATGCAAGAATTTTTTGGGAATTTATGAAGGATTTTTGATATTTTGGCAGGTAGGATCAATGAACTTGGGAATTCAGGCTGCATTTGAGGTTTGCATGCGCGCACGAAAGTGCTTGCTCTAGTTTCTGCTAGGGCGAGGCGCGCCGTGCAGCTGAGGGTTTATGACGTAACAAAGGCTTCTATATTGGGAAATCGGGCTACTTTCAGCACACAATGCTATAAGTACGTATGGGTGGAAATCACTGATATCTGTATGGAAGAACAAGATCAGTGGTGGAAATGAGCTGCATGCTTGGCAGAGGTCTGCGCTCTCAGAGTGCTTCTCTAGTTATTATCATTATTGTTATTATTATGGTAATGACGATGATGATGATGAAAATAATGCAGTCTTCTTTATACCAGGGTAGCCTCTTCAGTGTTACCACTGCTCTACCAGAGGGCCCTGCCATCACATTTTTACCCTAGCTCTGCCAGGAACCCATTTATACACTTGGGTCAAGAGGGACATGGTGGGTAAAAACATCTTGTCCAAAGACATGAGCACTGGACATGATTCAAATTATGGTCATACAATTAGAAGTCAGGAGTATTTCTACTATGCCACAGTGCCTCCTACTACAGTGTAGCTTTCGTTGCTGACCATTGTAAGGGGTCACATGTTGGTTGTGTAATTGTTATCGCCTGGCACCAAACAAGGTAGCAAGATAAAACAACAGCAACAAACAAACAAAAATGTTGACTATGAGACCATTTTTAGCGTCAGACTTTAGAGGGGAAATTTTGACCACATTCGAACAGCACTGGACCATATGATGCATCACGCGTTACCCAAGGGTACCGTAGTACCCAGGGTACCACGTTGTGTAGCGCCACCTCACGTCCACTCGAAGACAGCCGCAGAGAAATGCATGCACTGTGTGTGCATGTACATAGTCATTCCCATGCCACTGTATGTTATACTACGCATGCATGGCACGCTGTGCTAGCAGTAGCGTGCAGTGACTGCAGTGCAGTGCCTAGCGTGTGCTACATTTTGTAGCTCCAGCAACAAAATAAATTCTACTTTTTGGCAACCCAGGGTACAATCTTTTTAAAAAAATAAGTAATTCAAGAAAATGGCTGTTTTTTTATTTGGTACCCCGGGATACCATATGTCATCATGTATGCCTTTGTTCAATTATGCCCAAAGTTACAAGAGGGTTGCAAAGTTGTTGTGTATACCATGACCATGAATATGTGGCTTCATATTTTGTAAAGTGTGTCTTATAGAAGGACTATTATGCATCTTCCCCAATAAATCATGCTTTCAGCATAAGAGGGCTTGAGTGATGCATACTTTTGAAGAAATTATCGAAAAGAGAGGGGATGTTTATTTATGAGGAATGAAATAATGAGGATATTAACCTGTTGAAGATGAGTCCTGAGTATACTGGGGCAAGTGTCCATGGGAAATGCATGTTGTAGCAAAATCAGCCCGTCCTCGACGGGTTAAAGATGAGATCTTGACAAGACACATTAGAATACAGTGCAAACAAAGCTAGTTATCTTGACACAGCCAGCCATTGTGAGTAAAGTGCTTATAATCACAACTTGCCTTGCACCTCTAAATCTTGGCATTGTGAGTAGGAGTCTGCGCGTTGTATGCATATTGCAAGAAAAATCCAAACTACTTCCAAATCACATTGGTGGCTTTCTCTTCTTTTGTTGTCATGCAACCACTCATATTATCATTTTTCTCACATGTTCCGTGCTGCCATGTTTGAAAGCACGAAGCGATTGTCGTGAAAATGTATATTTACCTGCCTTCCAGTTAGACTCCTGTGACTGGTGTAAAATGTAGTTCTGCTTTGCTGTGTTCTTCCGTGTCAATCATACAGGGCATTCCCCCTAGGGGCCAGAAGCCAAACAAGCTGCGGGAAAAGATGACCGCAATCAACGACGCACTCAGGGGGTCCCTACCAAAGCTGGGAAGGGTGGAGTTCCTAGACAGCACCAAAGAGTTTGTCCACTCCGACGGCCTCATTGACCCGTCCGACATGTACGACTTTCTGCACCTGACCAACAAGGGCTACCGCAAACTGTGCGAGCCGTTGTTCGTCCGGCTAGGGGAGCTTCTACACAAGGATTGAAGGGTTTGCTGGCGGATGACCGGACCCAAAAGAAGAAATCATGACTTTGATTGGTGTTGAGCTTGCCACCGGCGCAGCTTTGCTTTCTCTAGCGTGTAATGTAGCCACGTGTGATTTCTTGTGTCGCTGTCGCGAGACGCTGCGTTCAAGACCAAAACATTCCAGTACCACAATAACCTCTCTCCCTGTATTGTGTGTGCTAGTGTTTCAGCCATGGTCAGTGGATTCTGATGGTCAAGTCAAGGTAGAGTGACCACAATACTTTATCATCTCCCTTTCAACAGACAGCATTTATTGTTAGAAACACTGATAGATTTCATTCTCTTTGTGATAGCAAGACTCGTATGAGGGACTTATCAGTCAAAAAGTACGCGAGTCGTGTAGTGTGATAATGCAATTAGTATACAGTGTACATGTAGCTTTCCTTGTACTTAGCATGTGCGTTTAAAGGGTCATTAGCAGCAAACGCTATATGGGATTTCTCAGATATGGAGGTGTTTAAAGTGAGCTGTGTTTTGAAATTTGTGGCATTGAAGTCATCAATGTGTATGTAAATGTATTCCATTCCAATGTACTCAAGATTTTTTTTGTATTGATTAATCGTAGAGTGTTGAAATAACTTGCAAAATGCAATATCATTCCATGGCTTTGGAAAGTGTTGATTGTCAAAAATAGCAAAGTGACATATTTTCCCTTTTCCCAAGGTACATTGTACATGTACTTTAATGGATAGAGATCTATACCTTTGAAAGAATAATACACTGTATATGTAAAAATGCCAAAACACTTAGTATGGAATTATGTCTGTGTTTCCCTTTCCTTGCAAGGTCCAAATGTGCTTGTGTGCAACCAAGACACAGTTTTATGTCAAGTGAAAGGCAAGCAATTAACTTTGTGAATCTTTGGTGTCACTGAGAACGTTCAAACCTGTTATATGCACCTTCTTTAATAGATGGAGATCACAGACATCTCCTTGATATTGCAAGGAATGACTTTTGTTTGGAAGTCATGCAGTTCACTGTGGCCTGTGAGAAACTCAAGGATGTCAAATTTTCAGTTTGTAGTTGTAACAAAAATCACATTAGATTGGGCTCTATTTGTAGCACAATGATTGTGTGTACAGTATGAATACTATCATGTAGCAACTGCTACTGCTCATACAGTGTATTATTGTATAGTATTCATTTTGTTCATGTCATGCATCACATGTACAGTATGCTAGTCTTGATGTCACTCATAGTATGGTTTGTGTAATATATGTGTAGGAAATGTGCTTTTATAGGGTTTAACATGAAACAAGAGTTTTAGAGCATGGTAAGCCACAAGTCTGTGAAATTATCTTTATTTATCTGCAGAACCTTGAATTATGGTGGTAAAATCACCGCTGCTTACTTTGTGAATGTGTGAAAGGCATGAAAAGGGATCAAAAGCTATTGATTGTGATTGCTAGAGTGTATCTGCTGTAGTCTAGTAGAAATGTTTATGCAGCAGTCAATATCAACCCAGTCAATTACAGCATAATTATGATACTGTATATTTTTGTCATATTGTTTGTCATTTTGAAAGCTGGTAAGTCACCATTCCAAACATGTGTACTGTACCTGACATCAAGAATCATGAATGCTTGCTTGTATGTCTAGTTTTAGGTTTATTTTGGGCTGGTACAGTGTATTCCCTTCAAGTTTAAGGGATGATCTCTTGGAAATTCACAGATTTTTGATTTATTTTTATTGCTGAACTTTGTAGCACTTACTGATTAGCAGAGACATTGCATCTACCTTGCCAAAATAATCTTTGTAATGTGATGTTTCTGTCACAATACATTATGATGTATTCCTATGTCTTTGCTGCGAAGATTGTTATATTTTTGCTTTTCTTTTCTCGTGTTATGTTGAATGAGGATTTGTTTTTTAATAACCGAGTGCTCACAGGGAGTGGGTATAAGTTGTAGGAAAAAGAAGTCTATGTGGAATTGACAGAAATATCTCAGAACAGTGGATTAGATGAATGATTTCTTTCATTTTTTTTTTTTAAATGTTACCATGTTGTTATGCTATGTTAACATCATGTTTCTGGTGGCCACAGTAGTCACATTTCAGGCCACCGTAGAGAAAACAGAATGGACGAAAGACAATGCGGGGGAACACGATGGGCAGACGTGGCGGGCTGTGATTGCCGTTAATGCCATGTGTGGTCTTTAAGCTGTCCAAAAATATGTGCAGTCCAGCCTGACCAGACACTGTGAGAACGACGCCTGAGCGCTTCATGGTGACTGCAGCGAGGATACACTCCTAACAAACATTGGAAGATGCGGGGTAAAGAGAAAAAAATGGTTATCGGTTATCCCACCTTCCTACCGCGTACTATCTTTGGGGCAAACCGGGCTGCCAAGGCCACCGGGAACATGGTATAAATGTAGCATTATGGAGTTTATTGCTATTCCATTGTGTTTGTTGAATGGTACAGGTACTCCATATCAGTCTTATGTTCAGGTATATTAGTTGCTCTTCTTTCCCAATACAACGTGTAGTTTATTTTTATGCACTGTGGATATGAAATGGGTTTGTGCTAATGTTTGCTGAGAAGGTTTAATATTTTATTATATTTTCAAAACAGCTATGTCTTTAATGTTTACATCATAAATTGATCTTGCAAAGCTGCAGCTAGGTCATTGTGCAAATTGTGAAATAAATATGGAAAACAGGATGTGCTTATTTTATCACACTAAAAACGAAAGAAAACAAAATAAAAACAGGAGTCATGAATTCTTTATAAATATGTGCGTGGGAAGCAAATTCAGGTCATCTGAATCTTTGTGATCATCTACTGGGGAAGGGTGAGTAGTGTATTCATACAAAGTGTAGAACAAATGTTTTCCCAAAATATTTTAATTGTTATTATTTTTGCTGAAACAAAGTAAAGTATGCTGATTTAGTATATCCTACGTCTCTTCTTACTTTTTGTTGTTATCCATTTATTATAATCATTATTGCATTGTTATTGTTTTTTTGGGTGAATGTCCAATATTTGTTTATTTACTTAATGTATTTTGGAATATTTTGTGCGCTTGAAATTGGTATACATGATTGAAGTACGTAACTCAAGCATTCCTATTACATGTATACTCTACCTTAGCTAAGCCCAACATTTGCTGTCTTTCTTTCCATGAAAATTATTTTTTTCCAGTGTGTATCTTCAGAGATTACAATTCAGAACTTGCCTTACAGATATGAGTCTTATGATGTTTACTGTAGATTTTGTTGACAGTACTATTATCTGGTTTTCTTGAAAAAAGAAACACATCTTTCTTTCATTGTAGAATAATTTCTGAGTAACATGTTCCCTTCCCTGGCTCCGTATGATTGCAGGTCACAGACTGTGTGAAAATTGATGTCGTTTGAAAAATGAGCTGATTGTTTATACATTGTATTGTATACATGTTTGTCACATCGTGTCTCTATCACTTGTTTTCTGTGAGGAAACAGTTCAAAAGTCGACCGTAAGTTTAACTCTGTACTCTCAAAATTAGATAATGTACCCATAAACTTGCCACAAAATATTTAATGTGACGATGGACCATGGGTTAAGATCAAACCGAGAAAATGTATCAGTTCACCCAAGTTTTCCTCTTTGATGATTATAGGCCTACTTTGTTGCTGTTTCTTTTATGTTTGTGCATTATGAATTTAGTGGAAATTTTCTTATGGGGATGGGCAGGTTCTGTGCGAGGGGCTGGCCAAAACCGAAATACTTGTACCTGTATCATGTTCTGTTAAAGAAAAGAAATGAAAAATAATCAAACAAAAAATCATGAATAACAGTTTTTTACCTTTGTGCACGAAAACTTGCACCAATTTGGAATCTTACATTCACATTCTATTTCTTCGCGCAGATTTGAAGCTGACTGTGTCCCGTTACAATGCTAACCCGAGGCCCCTTCTGCCTTTTTTTTAATCTGTGCGTTACAGACTTATGTTTTTTGTTTGTTTGTTTATTCCATAGACATGCTGCATATCCGCTACTTCACAAACCCCAGACTTTGTAAACCTCTAGACCCAAATTTAACTCTTTTTTTTTTTCTTTTTACAAACGGTGACATTTTGTTTTGGTTTCATATCTATTTTCCATTTTGCCTTAAGTAGCTTGATTTGAAGAAGCTTGCGTATGCATTTTTGTTGGTTTATTTTTCTTTACCATGAGCAAGTAAGGAACATTTAACAGCACATAATGGAAGTTTATTCAATTCGTTGCCATGAAAGCCTGAAGCATTAATTTTTTTTTTCCTTTTATACAGCTCATGACGACTGAAGGCTGAATGTTTTATGGTAACCCCCCCCCCCCGACGTTTTCTCGGAATTATTAGTTGTATTTGTTCCTTAATCTTGCCAAAGATATAACTTGATTTGTTGGGGTTCTTTAAAAATACCACATTGAGCTTAAAGATGTTATTGTGTGTTTGGTTTTCGTTTGATGTTACACTCTAAATTTATCTCATCGTCTGTATTGTACAGTTTAGTGATAGAGAAAAATGGGTTCATTTTACCGTGTTTTTTTTTTTCTTTATGTACTATTGTGCATTATTGTATTCGGAGAGTCCCCAACGAGGACATCGTGCACATTGAAACAAACCTTGTCACTGTGTTTTTGAAATAAGATTAAATCTTGTGCCAAAGTTTGCCGAAAGAAAAAGCATGGTCACCTTTCAAATCGTGCTATATGTACACTTGATCAGAATTAATGAATTCAAAAATTCCTCTGACAATTTTAGTCTGTTCCAGAGTTACCATCGCACGCAATAAAAGAAAAATTAAAAGCCATGCTGACAATAATTTTCTCTTTTTTTTTTTCTTTTTTTTCCTGCCGGAAATCGTGTGCTTATTCAAAGCGTTTAGATTATAATGTACATGTATGGATGCTCGTAACTTCACAAAGCACTGTCCAACCTCGGGTAATATTTTACTGTATCATGTTCGCAGACTGCTCGGGAAGTATTGCTAGAATTATAGGAATTGTAAATATTATATAACCCGCTTGTAAAAGATGCACACTCCATTATGGTGGACTGTTGAGAAGTACCGGTACACGAGGAAAGCTTTCGTAGATGGTGTATTGATGAGATGAAATCTCTTATTTGCTTGATCTGAAAGGAACCTTTGCAATACAGGGACAAGCATCGCCTCTATACACGGTAGAACCTCACCGTTTCCTGACACGATTTAAATCTTGACGTTGCCAGATTTCTGTCTCGGGCAAAATCATTTTGTTGTCGATAATGAATGTCTCTGCGCACCCGTGTGTATCCAATGTGCTTAATTTTAATCTATCGCAATCTTCTGTTAGTGTTCCCCTTACGACACACATGCCTGAGCCGATGGGCGTTGTATCACGGTACAACAGAGTAACAGATAGCGTCATGACCGTTGCTTAATCAGCAAAAGGGGAACATGTACCCACCCTCCTCAAAAAAGAAAATAGAATATGCGTATCATAGTTTACTCGATGTGAAGTGTGTCTGACGCCGTCTATGTGAATGTACATAATTAGTGCAAGAAGGTGATGACAATAAATGTAATAATTATTGTGAGCTGCTGAAACCACACGATCTTATTATGATGTCAAAATAAAGTAATAACTATGTAGAGTGTGTGTGTGTGTGTGTGTGTGTGTGTGTGTGTGTGTGTGTGTGTGTGTGTGTGTGTGTGTGTGTGTTGTGATTGAAAACTTTGAGGAATTGTTCATATATATTATAAGTCCAAACATGTTGAGAATTCACGTACTGGCTCCACGAAGAAATGAAGAAATAAAATGGTAATGCATTTTTGGCCAACAAAGAATGAGTTTATTCGACTCGATTTTTCAGCGGCCTCCGCCTTCTTCAGGAGTCTTGACAATGACGGCTTTGTTTTGATGACAGTCATTCTCAGGACTCCTCAAGAAGGCGGAGGCCGCTGAAAATTCGAGTCGAATAAACTCATCCTTTATTGGCCAAACGTGCATTACTAGTTTATTTCTTCATTATATATATATATATATATATATATATATATATATATATATATATATATATATATATATACATATACAGTGACTGAGCAAAGAAAATGGGTTTTCATCGGGATTCGAACCCGAGACCTCTGGATTACTAGACCGGTGCTCTACCGACTGAGCTATTGAAAGCCCTAGTTCGGTGTTCGTCCCAAACCCTTAATTCTCTTTGCTCGTGTGGTCAGAAGCTATAGTGTGTGTATGTGTGCCACACACACACACACACACACACACACACACACACACACACACACACATTAACCTGACATAAACCCAAAGGATGTAAGTCAACTTTGGAATAAATGCGAGGGATCACCGAAGCGATGCAGCTTTTTATTATTTTGTAATATATTTTGAAACAAAGAAGGGAAAACTGACCAGAAACAAATAATAAACAGTAAAAACTTTAAGCAAAGAAAATGGGTTTTCATCGGGATTCGAACCCGAGACCTTCGGATTACTAGACCGGTGCTCTACCGACTGAGCTATTGAAAGCCCTAGTTCGGTGTTCGTCCCAAACCCTTAATTCTCTTTACTCGTGTGGTCAGAAGCTATAGTGTGTGTATATGTGTGCCACACACACACACACACACACACACACACACACAAACACACACACACACACACACACACACACACACATTAACCTGACATAAACCCAAAGGATGTAAATCAACTTTGGAATAAGTGCGAGGGATCACCGAAGCGATGCAGCTTTTCATTATTTTGCAATATATTTTGAAACAAAATATGTTCAATAGTTTCAAAAAAAAAATATGTATATATATATATATATATGTGTGTGTGTGTGTGTGTGTGTGTGTGTGTGTGTGTACTGCGAGGGATAATTCCCTTCCCAAACGTACGCGGTGCTTCATTGTGGGTATCATTATTATACTGAAAGAATTTGTAGTATACTACAAGGTCATGCAGGAAACAGCAAGGGTCACGGAACGACGATCCGTGGTGATCCGTGATATGCGATCCGTGAAAGTGTAAAAGAGGCTCTAGATTGTTGCTTACATGGTCAACCCAGATGCACCGTTTTAACATGGCGCCATGCCATAGGCAGCAGCTATGCACCTTGTCACCATAATCATGATAATGAATGGCAAATGAATGTCAGGTATAGGGCTAGACAGAAAGATCCGTCTGTCCGGAGGACTCTTTTTATATTTTGCCATTAACGCTGTCCTCTGTATACGGAGGGGATCCGTGAAGCCAGACGCAGTCTCCGCGGAACATTCCCCGACGGACAGATACAGACCGATCTTTCGGTCAAGAATAGGGCCTACTACCATTTGGAACAATTCGACGCAAATGCGTACAGTGACAATACTCAACCCGAAAATAGAATAAAAAGAAATCACCCTGTGTTATGCTAAATGATATTTAGGTAAATGTGTATCAAAAGATCAACATGATAATCCCTTTTATTTCAGTTTAAGTGCCTCTTATAAAATTCGCATGATTCTAAAAAAAACATTCACGAACGATCACATGATATACGTATCACGAGGACCATTCATACACACACACACAAACACACACACACACATACACGAGAGACACATCCCACCTCCTACCAGAGGTGGTATTTCTATGAAACATTCCCGAATTACATTGGAAAAAAAAACCAGCAAAACAAACCAAAATCATATCATCAACCAAATTTATCAAAGTGCAAAATTCAACCAGACATACATACACTCACAAAAAAAGAGGCAAAAAAGCAAACTGAAATTGAAAAAGAAAATACCCATCAGATCACACTGCAAATAAGTATCATTTCTCTTTTGAAACTCAGTTAGATTTGAATAGTTCAAACTTTGGTTTTAGTTTAGTGAAAGACAAATCAAAAATATGTTTTGAAAAGGAAATATACCATTAAAGTTGAAATAACACACAGCAATATCTAGTTATTATACACTCTGGGGTACGTTTCCTGAAATTCTTCTGAAAGATTTTTTGCTCATAATATAAGACACACGTATGAGAGACTTCATGACATGGATTTTAAGTCTCTTTGGAAGTCTCATATAGCTACAATTCAAATGAGCGACTTTGGCCATTCTGCGATTTGTGTAAAGACTTCAATGTGATGACTTCATGAAACGGACCCCTGGTCATTTAATACTTTAAATGCAACAAAACAAACGAAAATCAAAGAGACCGAAAGAAAAAAACACACCACATAATTATCTATGCTTTTTATTATCATTTTAACCAAGATTTCTAATTTGCGACTTTAGCAAAAAATTGTTTTGGCTCTCACACGACAAAAACCCGACGCTGTTTTATATGGATGGTACAGTAGGGTGGAGATTATAATTGGGCTTTGCGAGATTCCAAGAAAACACATATGAAATAGTACAGAGCATACCATTTTAAGAGGAATTCAAAATTTATTTTACGAAAATCTGGTTTGGAATGGCTGAAACATCCAAAAACAGAATAAAACAAGGCAATCGTAATAAAAGGTGGGTCCCACACTTTATTGGAATCGCTCTCTTTTGGATATCTCAACCCAAAACCAGTTTTCACTAAATAAACGTTGAGTTCCTCATGGAATTACATGCTCTTTCATATTTTCATAAGAGGTTTCTCATTATCTCACCAAAAAATTTTGAAACCTAAAACTAGGTCTCAACCAAAATTTCTACGATCCCTAAAACTGCGAGAACTACAGAGCGCCATCTCATCTTCTACACATAAGGAAAGCTTTTTGGCCAAAAGTCTACTAAAATCATTCTACAGCTGAGAGTGCACGCTGCCCGCACACACAGAACGCGAAGGTGCACTCTTTGAATTATTCATGAGCCTACAAGGTCTGCCGCATACGTCGTGCACACACCAGTGATACGGACTGGTCCATTGTCGAATATAGGTAAAATGCTGCAGAAACAACATAGGGGCAGTCATAAACATATAGCATTATATGGATTAAACCTACATTGACAACATGAATTACATGCTTTTCATGAAATTGTTTACATTATCTGCTTTTTAACTGACCACACACTCACGCACACACACACACACACACTCACTGAGATATCAATCATATATTGCTGACAGTCGCTTTCTCATACATGGGCAGCAACTTCAGTAAATTATTAGCAAAACCCAAGTACATTCTAAAAGATGCAAAAATAGAAACTGAAAGTTGATGTAGTGTAGATTCACAATCATGGTGGAATGTTGACCACTGCAAGTTTCACCGGCACTGCACTGCACTCTGCTTCATGCTCCACTCGCGGTTACTGGGTACGTTCACCCCCATTACACAATGGTGCACTCTGCGTATAATTATGTGCTTGCCGAGAAAGATATGATTATCGAACATCATCGAAGAAGAAAATTTCCGTTTCCTACATCTTCTCAGCAACATACAAAGTCATAACTGGTACAGTAGGTGGTCAGTTAATACAAGCATAGGCGCCGGAAATGGGGGGGGGGGGGGCGCCCCCCCCCCCCCAATCCAAAATGTGGGGGGCAAAACGCATTTTTGCCCCCCCCCAAAAAGCCCCCCCCCCCAAAAAAAAAAAAAAAAAATAATAATAATAATGATAATAAATGAATAAACAAATAAATAAAAATAAAGAAAATAAATATGAATATATATGAATAAAAGGGGAAAAATATGGCTACAAACGGCAGCTTTTGGACTGTAAAATGTCAAAATTTTCAAGCTCGCTCGCTCCGCTCGCTCGCATCCAGCAGTGAAGCCCGGTGCGCCTCCCCCTTAATTTCTAAAGCAAAAAACATAGCTACGACGGCAGTTGTTTGACTGTAGAATGTGAAAATTTTCAAGCTCGCTCGCTTCGCTCGCTCGCATTGAATCGTTATGCCATTCTCCTAATGTTGCAGACAGTATAAAGTGCCAGCAGTTGCGCCCGATGCCCCCCCCTTAATTTCCAAAGCGAAAGATATAGCTACAAACGGAAGTTTTTGGACTGTAAAATGTCAAAACTTTCAAGCTCGCTCGCTTCGCTCGCTCGCATTGAATCGTTATGCCATTTTCCTAATGTTGCTGCCAGTAATCGCCAGCAGTCGCGCCCGATGCCCCCCTCCTTTGATTTCCAAGCGAAAGATAAAGCTACAAACGGGAGTTTTGGGACTGTAAAATGTCAAAATTTTCAATTTCGCTCGCTTCGCTCGATCGCATTGAATCGTTATGACATTCTCCTACTCTCTTAATTTCTAGGATTTATTTTTAAGTCCTAAGGATTTATTTTTTTAAGTCCTAGCGGACTGTAAATACAGACAAAACCTTAGGACTTAAAAGTAAGTCTTAGCTAGGATTTAAAAATTTAAGTCTATGTTCGACTTAAATTTCAAGTCTATAGGATTTATTTTTTAAGTCTTATTAGATTACATTTAAATCTTTCTTAGACTTGTTTTTAAAATAAATCCAGCTTGGATTTAAACGACGAAAGACTTATTTTAAGCCTTCCTTGGATTTATTTCAAATAAATCCATCATGGATTTAAACTCAGACTACTGAAAATGACAGCCAATTGATGCACTTTCTTCACATGTAAAGGTCTATTTATTTTAACAAAATCAAACTGATGCATTTTTCACAAACATCGATAAGTTACAAAATATACAGATGATTGTCATACACATGTAGGCTCCAGAAAAAATGAAATACGACATGATGAAAACAGAGCATATTTTGCAATAGTCTCAGATGGTCACATCTTCACATTCATGTTACTGATGCTTCTTTCACTGTGTTCTGTAAACAAGTTACTAGACGACTGGAATCTTCATTGCCAAATAGATTACTTTTTTTTCACTTTTTTTTTGAATCTTGCAAGATGACTCCATACGACTTGATTCACTTTCATTTTATGTATTTCTTTTCCTGGTGAGCATCGTTAAGTCGTAAGATGGAAACTATGAACAAATATAAGATTATATAAAAATTCTAATAACTTAAATTTTAGAAATGATGCTGTGTAATGAACAATACAGCCTCCATTAAGTTGACGTTTAGATTTACACGCTTTGTACGTCCCATGCATGCAATTTAAAGAATTATTTGATTTTTTGGAATGATGCATAGTATAAATTTAATCAAGAGGGAAGTAAAGGCCAAAATTAGTGTAATCAAATTAGAAAAGAGAAGAAATTTCCCTACACAGAATGGTGTAAAGACTATGAAAATCAGCTACGAAATAAGGAAGATATGCCTCTTTTCAATTTCACACATTTCCAGAAAACAGATCTTGTCCAGTCTTTATGAACGTCCAAATGAGGGAATTGATGATGTCATTCCTTCAAAATATTTTTACACTTTTCACCTGCATGTATTTGCATATTCATACGGACTAGTCAAGAAATGTTTTCTGAAAACGTGTTACATTTCCTTATTTCTTACCAGACTTCCCTAATTTTTCCACTATTCCGTAGGGAAAATTTACAATTGAATCCAAACTGTATTACATACAACAATAGGGAGCAAGATCTATGTAAACTCTGAAGTAAATTCACCTTAAAACATTAAGAAGCTCAAATAACAATTAACATTCTAAACTTACTTCTAAAATTCCTTGAATATCGATTGTCTGAAATGGATTTACATAAGTACTTTGTACATTTCCATACTGCATTTTGGTAGACAAAATGTTTGACAAAAGAATATACAAATTCCTGCTTAATCTATTGATATTTAAGAATCCATCTCAACTGATGACAGGGAACCATCTCAAGAGACTGTTCAAGTGAGATGGACCACTAGTTTCTTAATTACTTTGATGTCATATCTCGTAACAAAGCACTATGTTGAAGTGATGCAATCTGAATTTTTAACTAGAATTATCACTCATTGTGATTAATATACCCCCACCCACAATTGAGGGAAGTAGCTCAACCAGGATTATTTTTTCTTACTTTTTAATAAAGAAAAAAATTACCATGGCAATGCACTGTTCCACTTCTCAAATCAAGTGCTCAAAAACTGAATGAGCAAGATAAATAAACTGACGATTTCTATGGTTTTTACTAAAAATTGTGTAACCATGGCAACACAATGTTGGACATTAAGAAAAAAATGAAGTTTGCACAACTATAGGCCCTATATCATAGCCGTCATATGTGCCAAATTTCAAGCTAAATGCTAAAAGGGTGAGGGGTTTAGTTGAATTCACATTAGTGTATCATTTTCATGCAAAATATACTGTTACCATGGCAACACATTTTCCACACTGACAAAAGATTTTTTGCACATCTAGGTAATGTAGAGGTAACATGTGCCAAATTTGAAGCCAAAATGCTCTAAACAGAGACAGGAGAATCAAAATGTTTGTATGATTTTCATTGAAAATGCACCGTTACCATGGCAACACATTGTTTAACAATGATGAAATATGAAGTTTGCATATTTCTGAACTACAATGGTTGCATGTGCCAAATTTCAAGCCAAATGCTCAAAGACTGAGGGAGTTACCTGAATCCAAAATATTTTTTGTATGATTTTCATTCAAACTATGTTGTTACCATGGCAACACAATGATCAACAATGACGAAAGGTTAAGTTTGCACATGTACGTACCATAGTGGTCAGGTGTGCCAAATTTCAAGCTAAATGCTCAAAGACTGAGGTTGTTACATGAATCCACAATATCTTTGTATGCATTTTAGTGAAAAGATGCTGTTACCATGGCAACGCATTGTTCACCATTGATGAAAGATTAAGTTTGCACATCTATATGCTAAAGTTGTTGCATGTGTCAAATGTCAAGCCAATTACTCAAAGAGTGAGGGAGTTAACTGAATCCACAATATTTTTGTATGATTTTCATTCAAAATATGCCGTTACCATGGCAACACATTGATCGACACTTACGAAAGAATACGTTTACACATCTACATACCACAGTGGTCTTTTGTGCCAAATTTCTAGCTAAATGCTCGAAGACTAAAGGAAGTTAGCTGAATCCAAAATATTTTTGTATGTTTTTTGGTTTAAAAAAAGCTGTTACCATGGCAACGCATTGCTCACCACATTGTTTCCATATCTATATACCATAGTGGTCATGTGTGCCAAATTTCAAGTCAAATGCTCTAAATTTGTTTAAGGTGCCCATCTGCGCTGAATCTATCCTTCCTCGTGGGTTCAAGCACATACTTTGGCTGGAAAACCAAAGTTTATTTCTTTATAAATAGAGAGTTTCATATTAAAGTGTTTAGCCACAACGTCATAATGAAAATAGCAACAAATCAGCGCTCAATAAATGTGATGGACAATGGCTCAACAACACTGTGGGAGTGATGAAAATTAGGTAATCGTTGAATAATTACAAAAGTGTTCAGGGGAACTTAAACTTTCTTCTTTCAATTTAAATCAATGCGGATCTGGCATTACTTTTTTTTTTCATCATCAACCAGACATAATATACAGAAAACAAGCCAAAGATGAACAATAAATAAATTGAAACTGGACATGTATAAAAACTTGAAATATTGTTTAAATGTTCACTTAGCAATGCAAATGCAAAAGTGAGGCACACACATACATGATAGCACCTCTAAAGGAAACATTGCGGCATTAACTTTCCTTATTGTGTTATTTTCATTTAAAAATGCACACAAAAAAAATTACAAGGAAACTTTACTACAACCAGGGCATGACAGACATGCTTCTTGTGTGCATGGATTTGTAGCTCAATATAAATGGAAAAGTGAGGCACACATAACATAACTCAATATCCATGAGTAAAACATTATGCATGATAGTATCTTCAAAGGAAACATTGCAGCATTTTACCTGTGTTACTTTGATTTAAGAATTCACCGAAAATTAAGAAAACTTTGCTGCACATCAGGGCAAGTCAGATATGCTTCTTGTGTGCATGGGTTTGTGGCACAATGTCGGAAAATCTTACTAGCATCATACACTGACGTGTTCTTGAAGTTCGTGGCTAATGCCCAGAACGAAGCCCTCACTTGGGATTGTAGCAGTACATGAATATGCCGCCACAAAATCAAAGAATGCTTCAAGCACCCAAGCATATTTGACGATGAAGACACAGTGGGCTTTAAAGAGTCTGTCAAATTCTTGCTTCCGGTCATCTCCAGCCTGGACTTAGTATGGTCTTGTCCAGGATGAGAAAATACTGGATGTACGTCTAGTCACTCCCTTATCTGACTAAGCAGGGCTGGCTGAAGGTGGCATCTTTAGCATCACTGAACTTCGCGCTTCTCGCTCGTGATGTATACGTTTCGCGCGGATCAACTTGGCGTTTCCCGTTTGCTAGGGCTTTCAGGTGGGAGAATCTCCAGATCAGAAGATGCTTGGGGCTGGGGTTGGAGTCTCTGCATCAGCAATGCCATGAACATTGGTTCCTACCTGAAAAGAGATTAAACATGTATAGCACTACTGATATTTCGAACTAAATTTCACTTGAATCGTTTGAGCAAATGACAAAGGCTACAATTATTATCAAATAAACTTTGCATCACATAGAGGGAAGTTAAGTTCTCAGTGAGAGGGCACTCTGGAGGGAAAAAATATTAAAATATAATTTTACATATTGATCTTAAATACAATGTACTAATAACATATTCATCACATAACTTTTAGTTTGTGATGTACAAGTAAATATTTCTGATATATTTCGGAACATATTATTTTAAAACATTTTGTCTCATCTGGTAAACCTCAAAGCCTTGAAAAAAATTCCCAGAAATCAGATTACTTTTTGCCATCATCGGGGTGGGGCCTACTTGATATTTACATGTTCCAGACTCATAAGATATTTGATGTACATATTATTACAAATCAGTAGAAGTCAGCATGCATTTTTAATCCGTAATTTAATGAATTTAAAAGAAAACTGTCAAAACACGGTAGATACCCCTACACAATACTCATTGCTGAATGTTCTAAAGTTTGTTTGAGAAGAATCGCTTCAAAAACACTGATATATCAGAGAAGAAAACTTTGCATTTCTCACGACAGCATGAGAAATTCAGATTTTTAAATTCTACCTGTTACTGAGTACATGCAGATTCTACACGAGTCTTGCTTTGTAAGATACGAAGCTCAAATATTCTTCTCTAAACATGAGCTGGTACTTAAAAGCCCAATGAAACATGCATATTGATAATTCTCAAAATTGGAAGGTCAATGATTTGATCATAAACTGATTTCAAGTCTATAAACATTAAGCATATACTGTATGTGAGGCTAGGAAATGAACGGTGTTGTAGCCACACATTTTTGTTGTATTTTTTTGTAATACATTGTATGTCTATTCAGATGCCATGCTTTCGCTATGCACCTCGTTCTCCTTCTCTCTCTCTCTCTCTCTCTCTCTCCCCTCTCTTGCTCCTTTTGTAAATATGTACCATTTATATGTTATGTGCCATGTGTGTTGAATTAATGACCAGGAGTACATGTAGCACTCCCACAGACATAATACATCTTAGCACCCATCGAGGGGATGAAGAAGCAAGGTCAGCTTGACCAAAATCATAGGTGGTCTCCGGAACTCCACTCCCCGACTTTCCCTATAACATAAACAATGTGGTAAGGCTTTGCTCGAGACATTATGACAAACGATGGACCACTTCTTCCCCATCGAAGAGGTAGGATTCATTCCACATTCTGCATTCACAAGAGGAGGAGGTGTCTCAGCCTGCATAGAGCTGGTTATCATACTTATTTTGTGGAATCATGCTGCTGGTCGCCGACTAATTGTAAGTTTAACCATGCTATACATTATACATATGTTGGTGTACATGCATTAATCGGATTTTAATATCATGTTGTATTTTCGATTTACATAAGGATAAGGATCACCCAGATTTTTAGATCACTCTTTATTTAAATACACGAAGTTTGGATGTGGATAGCAACTTCAGTTCATCTGAAAGTGTTGGTCGGTTAGGCATGTTGTGAACCAAGGCTGGTTCTTATTCTTATATTATATGTATTAAACATTCGCACATGTGTGCTGTTGCTTCATTTATTTTGCTGTTGATATTAGTGAGTTGATCTTGGGTATGGTAAACTTTGTTTCCTTTGTTCATTCATATTGTTTACGGACAAGTCTTGTACATGGCTCATATTGTGTGTTTGGTACCAAAGATATGCTTAGGGTCTAGATTTTAGACTAGTATGAAGAAAACTGGGATGCCAAGATGTAATGTGCACTCGGTGTGGTCAGTCGCCACTGGTGGCTGAAGGGTTAACGTAAACAATGAGCCTGTGTGTAGGCAGGCTGCATCAGTGACGGTCAGTTGCTTTGGACAAAAGGGGGGATCCTCATCACTAGTTGTCTGTTAACTCCCTTAACCTTGTTCACATTAATTTGGGGTTTTTTATGTTGCTGTTGCCATGACAACTGGAGCCCATAATTCATTGGGGGATTTTGTACATAGATATGTGTTTATGAACCTGTTACACTCATTTGGTTTACCATAATCATTATACAATTTGATTTGTTCTCTCTATAGCTGAATTTCTACTCATATCGAGTAGTCTGAGTTCAAAGGCGAGGTACTGCTGGGTACTGTCCAAATAAGGAGGTAAATCTTGCCTGTAGTTGGTCTACATCATTTCTTGCCCTTTTTTTTTTTTGTATATAATATTTCAATGTTCATGTTAATCTCAAATAGCTTATGCATGGTATAAGTCACTGTGATCTCTAAGGATAACCAAATACATGTTTTTCATTGTGTACCCGGCTTGGTCGGACCCTTAAAGTTTACTGAGAAATGATTAGAAGAATATATATAGTTAATGTGATACGTGTGGTTTTGAGTTAAAACATTTTACTAAGAAGAATGTTGACGAAGAGAAATGATTTCCTTAAATATTGCTGTAATGTCAAGGGCGAGCGTAGTATTAAGGCTCTTGGTATTCATTATTATAATCCCAGTTTCATTTCTTTGGTTATTATTAACAGGGATAGCAACAAAAGGAATTATGTTATCACCCCAGGAGTAATCAAACACAATATGTAGGAGTAGTTCATGAAATAAGAGTGTCATGAATATTCAATCAACACGTTGGAACGAGGTGGAATGTTAAGCAAATAATGCCATATGTAGATTCAACTCATATTGTTGCACTCTTTGACATTTTATGGAGTAAAGTAATATTTTGTTAGAAGATTGTTTGTCTATGGTTAGATTGTAAGAAAGCGCGCGTACGATTTTAGTTGCATTAGATTACACTAATTTGTAGTTGGTATGAGCCCTTTGTACGTAATGTATATTGATTCATGTTTTCTTTTGTTCATTGCCCACAGCACATGTACACCTAACGGCGTGCACCGGACGGTGCTGTGTTGGTTTAGTTAGTTAATTTTGGTCCTTTTTCTCTCTTTTCTTTGTTGGATATTGGTCAGGGGTTGTTCTTAGTTTTAAAGCAACTCATTTTGTTTAGTATTTTATTATATCAAGGATAAGACAGAGATTCTTCACAATCGAATCTCACATTCACAATAACTTCCCTAATAAATTGATATCACACTTTATAATTTGAACTGGCTTGCTCCTATGTGTCTTTTCTTTCCACCTGATCTTCAAGTTTTGAACCTAGGCCTCTTTAGTCCCGAATTCAGTCTTGCTGCTTTACCCATTTTGGTTTTCGTTTTTTTCTCTTTTCATCATTTGCAAATACCTGTGTACACATTTCACGGGTCACATAATCTTACAGGCACATAGTCATTCTGCACCATGTACTGCTGGGCATCCCTCGGGAGCACGAGAGGTCCTCTCCCTTTCTTCTACATGGGGATGTTGGGTCTGTGAAGCATCGCTGCAAGTAATGACATTCCACAAAATTCCTATAGAATGGAACACAATACAATTTTTTTTTTAACTTTAAGTATTTCACCCATTCTCTTTAACATATTAGATATGACGTATTGTATCAGCTCTGACAATCCCTAACATTCAGTACGTTTTCGACTTATTATCAATATCAGTCTATGAAGAGCAAACTCGTACACATTCACTTTCCTGAAAGGTGTGATAGCAATGAAGCATAAAACAAATGAGTACGTTTTACTCTTACACTTTGGACAGAAATTGTTCCAGTAATTATAATCAATGCCACAAGATCTATGAGGATTGGCGGAAGGACTTACTGTCTCCATCCATGTCTTCACATCTTCTTACGATGTCTTGCAACTAAGGGTGGTTTCGCTTGGCAAGTGCAAGATTCTATTGACGTAAAATGGCCCCCATCTGTTCACCATCTCCTGCACTTTTCTCGGTACAACTGGGCAAAGTCCGCATTGATCTGAAAATAAACACAAAAACTGTGAAATATCAGTGATAAGGAAGTGGAAAATGAAAAACAGAAACGCTTGACAAAAGAAAAAGGAAGAAAACAAATATGCTTCGGGGGTATAAACGGTCGCCATAACCACATTTCTAGATTTTTATGTAATTAATTATTTCTTATTGGTCTCGAGGGTTGTATTTCATGCTGGAGGAAAAAATGAGACCGATATCTCTGATTTTTGTTTCAGATGTTATCGTTAAAATCAATTTTTAGAAATACCAGGGATGTCTTGCATATCTAAACACCAAGAAGGGATAGTCCTGACAGAGTACTCCTTGGAGTACAAATTATACAAATAACAGATAATTTGCATTCCCTTTATCTTAAAAAATATTAAAAGTAAAAAATAAAAAAAGGCCTCATATATTGTAAAACTTCACTAAATTCTCTCACTGGTGTATGTGATGCTTAATGCATACATCTCAGCCAGAAGTGTAGATCTGTAGAATTTTTAAGTCTAGATCCTTCTACTCAAACACAGATCACCACATTGATTATGCTACAAAGAGAAAGACTGGAGTAGAATACCTTTATCCAGGTGCGAAATCTTGTTCCATTGCACGAGTTAATCCCATACATTATTTGTTTCATACAACGCCTTCAACAACAACACTAACAGACTTACTAGTTCAAGAAAGAGTCTTGAATTCAGTGCAGAAATGGCAACCATAAGGCCTAGGTGTCCAGGGCCCCGTTGCAAGAAAGTTGCAATCAATTGCAAATAATTGCTAATTTTGAAACAACCATTCTGATTGGCTCAGGGTCTGCCCTATTAAGAAGACATGCATGCAACAATGATTTTGATTGGCCAGTGACAATCAGTTGCAAGTTGCGTTTAAACGCAAAGTTTCTAGCAACGGGGCCCAGGCCTACTACTGAGTGGTAGTAATAATAGTAGAAGTATTTTCATGGAATGCAAATCAGTAGCACATTCACATTACATACACATGTACGCAGCCGAGTGCAAGTAGCATTGAAGTTGATTATTCCAGTAAAATGAGTGACATGATGCACGCTTGATAGTAAGAGTGTTGAGTGCACACGCCAAAGGTAATTGTTTATTGTGACATCAGACTCAGTAGACCTAGTCATGCAATGGAACAGAAACTGTTTATTAATTGTAGACCCCCTATTTTAATATGGGAGTCAATGGAAATTGGTGATGTCAGCCAATATGGCCCATGCGATAGAAGTTTTTACAGTTCAGAGCTTGACGCCACTTCACTGGCATTGCAACATTGGCGCCCTAAACCCTGGGGCGCTCATCACACAGGGGGCTTCGTGTTTGGGCTGGTCGCAGTTCTATTGTAGCGCCCATAGGGTCTACGTACTATTGGTGGCCTAAACCAGGGAGCACCTCCCTGCCTAAACACAACGTTAAAAATAAAACCCATCTAACAGCATATGCCCTACATTTTATCACAGCATAGTGGGGCATGATAAGGCCTAGAACTGTACCTTTCTACGTAGAAATTGATAAATTAAACCTTACAAGAGTGTAGGAAGGGGTGAACTGACACTAACTTGTTACTGTTGCTCAGTCAGTGTTAGACGACAGTTTAATAGGCCTACGCTACAGTAGCCTGTGTTATGCCCATACCCATAGCTTTACCTGAAGTTTCAGTCAAGACACCAACATCGTAAATCATTAGGTAGAATGGGCGCTTTATAAGAGTCCCTGTATTATTACACTTGTACTTGCAGTTTCACCGAAATAGAGCCCCCACAATACTAGTATAACGTTAGCCTACATGTAACTTGTTACAATGTTTGGATAGACACATTAGCCATGAACAGCTAACGTTTAATACTGTCAATAATAGCACTGGCGCTTCAGGGATGGACAGCGCTGTATACAGCGGCAAGGCTCAAACTCGCCAAAAATGTAGGGCGGTTAGTGCACATCTTAACATCTTTTATCTTTGGTTACTGAGTCCCAGAGTTATCAAACACATTCTTAAGCATTCATACAGTAATATGCTCACCTTTAAGCAACTTGGTCAAGCTTCCGTCAGATCATGCCCTCAAAACACTTGTGTGTGTGTGTGTGTGGACCATGACACATGTCTTGAATTTGTGCAGCAGAATTTGATATATTATAAGCATTCAATCTTGCTAATATTCAGGATTCTCACTATGAATCTGAATTATCATATGTTGTATACATGTGTGAGCACTTTGGAGACAAATATGTAGGAATACTTTGATGCATATTACCACTCCTGACCTGGACCTGGATTTGGCTTTCTTGGCAGATCTTCCATGTGTGCCCACCTATAGACATCCAAGCTGGTGACTTGTAACTTTCTCACTTCCTAACTGTGAGCTGTATACACAACTGTATACAATCATTGCACATAAACCATACTTGATTTGAATTTAGGTGCATGTTTATATGCATAATCACAATGTGTGATTCTAGTATGTTTATATGCATAATCACAATGTGTGATTCTAGCATGTTTATATGCATAATCACAATGTGTGATTCTAGTAGTGCTAGTGGCAAAGCATAGAATTTCAGGCACATTTTGCTCCATGCTTGCTATCTTTCTCACATCATGGCTGGAACTTCAACTATATTGGTACTACTGGTATCTATAGACTTTTTGATAGCCCCTTCATGTGCACATGCATTACTGCTGAGTGGTGATGTGGAAAGTAACCCTGGACCACGAAAACCGAAATTCCCATGTGGTGAATGTCATAAAGCATGTACATCTTATAGAGGAGCCAAAGCCAGTATACTTTGCGAGTCATGTGATACATGGTTCCATGCCGACTGTGTGAACATTGACAGCAGCTTCTTGGACATCCTTGGTAGATGTGATGAACCCTGGGAATGCTGCAACTGTGGCCTACCCAAGTACTCATCCAGCTTGTTTGACACCTTAGTAGAGAGCTGCAGCAGTGACTTATCCAGCCCGACATCAGACTGCAGCAACTCGAGCTTCAGAACTTCCGGGTCCTGTTCACCTGATCCACCACAGGCTGCATCTTCACCAATCAAGAATCTGTCTTCTGAAAGGAAGCAACATCTAAAGACCCTTACTATCAACTTCCAGAGTATCGTTTCAAAGAGGGAAGAATTTTGGTGCCTTCTCGACGCAGTCAAGCCAGATGTGATCATGGGCTGTGAAACATGGCTCAAACCAAGCATCAGTGTCGGGGAAGTCTTTCCTCCTGGCTACAATGTGTACCGCAAAGACCGAATTGGCGGATATGGAGGGGTCTTGCTAGCAATCTCAACAAGCCTTAATGGTCACCAGGTAGACATCACTACTGATGTGGAAGCCGTTGCAGCTAAGGTGGTAAACGGACCCACGAACAACAACAGCGTCATATTTGGAGCTGTATACCGTCCTCCGAACACTGACCAACAGTACTTGGACAGCATGAACCAGTTCATCCGAGACTTGTGCACATCCAACCCCGGTGCAGCAGTCTGGATTGGAGGTGACATGAACTTACCCGACATCAACTGGGAGACAGAAGAGATCACATCTCACCAGTATCGACACTCACTAAGTGAATCATACCTGCAGACCTTGGGAGACGTTGGAGTTGAGCAGATTGTCAACTTCCCTACCAGAGGGGAAAATACACTGGATGTCATCATCACAAATCGTCCAACACTAGTCAGGCAATGTGAACCCATGCCCGGTCTGAGTGATCACGATGTGATATTCATGGACATGACAACCAGGGCCCACAGGAATAAGCCAACACGGAGAGAGATTTTTCTGTGGAACAAAGCCAACCTTGAAGCACTTCATAGTGATGCTGAGGCATGGGCAGACCAGTTCATGGAGTCTCATAATACATCAACCCCAGTGGAAACGCTCCTAAATGAGATCCAACAAGGCTTGGAAAAGATCCTCACAGACAACGTTCCTAAAAAGATGTCGTCAACAAGACTCAATCAGTGCTGGTTCAACACCGCTACCAAGCGCATATGCCGAAGGAAGGCCAGAGCATACAAGAAGGCTAAGGCGACATCTTCGTGGCACCGCTACAACATCTTGAAGAAGAAAGCCCAGAAAGTCTGTAGACAGGCCTACAACAAATACATTGCAGACCTTGTCAGCAATGACGCAGGCTGCAACAAGCGCTTGGGAGCGCTTGTCAAGACCATGCGGTGTGACCACTTGGGAGTAGCACCACTGAAGGAAGGCAACATACTGCATTGTGACCCAAAGCAGAAAGCTCAGATCCTGAACAGGCAGTTTTCCTCAGTCTTCACATCTGACAACGACAACACCCTGCCAGACCTGGGACCAAGTCCTTACCCAACCATGCCTGACATATCGATTAGCCAAGTTGGAGTAGAAAAGCTGATGAAAAGACTGAAGCCACACAAAGCCACCGGACCAGACGGCATTTCTGCTCGACTACTCAAGGAGACGACTTACCAGATCTCACCTGTCATCACCTTGCTTTTCCAGGCCTCCCTCGTCCAGGGCAGCATTCCATCTCATTGGAAGAAAGCTTTTGTTGTACCAATCCACAAAAAGGGATGCAAGTCCAACCCGGCGAACTATCGGCCAATCTCACTCACTGCAATCCTGTCCAAATTATGCGAGCATGTGGTGCATTGTGCTGTCATCCATCACCTCATTGAACACAACATCTTGTCAGATGCACAACACGGCTTCAGAAAACGAAGATCCTGTGAAACCCAGCTCATCCTCACCATCAATGACCTTGCAAAAGGGCTCAACGACAAGGAACAGATAGATTGCATACTGTTAGACTTTGCGAAAGCATTCGACAAAGTCTCTCACCGGCGACTTCTACTCAAAGCAGACTACTATGGCATACGCGACGCTACTCTCAGATGGGTCAAAAGCTTCCTGAGCGACCGCACCCAACAAGTCGTACTTGAGGGCCAGATCAGTCAGGAGATCAAGGTTACATCCGGAGTACCGCAGGGCAGTGCCCTAGGCCCACTCCTTTTCTTGATCTACATCAACGATCTACCAGACAGCGTTGAGCACTCGACAACACGCCTTTTCGCTGATGACTGCCTGCTCTACAGATGCATTAGGTCAGCCCAAGATTGTACCAATCTTCAGGAAGACTTAGACCGGCTACAGGAATGGGAGAGCAAATGGAAGATGGAATTTCACCCTTCTAAATGCCAGATCCTTCGCGTGACCAACAAGAGAAAACAAGTTACTGGCCAGTATAACATCCATGGGCATGATCTCGAAGTGGTGAGTTCCGCAAAATACCTCGGCCTCCACATCGACTGCAAGCTTAACTTCAACTCTCACGTTGATACCACAGTGAAGAAGGCTAACTCTGTTACTGGCTTCTTACGTCGTAACTTCAAACACTGTAACCGTCACATCAAGCAGGCCACTTACTTCACATACGTCCGACCAGTGGTGGAATATGCTGCAACAGCATGGGACCCACACACTCAGCGAAACATCAACAAGATCGAGATGGTCCAGCGAAGGTGTGCCCGCTATGTGACAGGTGACTTCAACCAAACATCCAGTGTGACAGCCATGCTTAACAACCTGCAGTGGCATTCCTTACGGGACAGACGCCTTCACAGCCGCCTGGCTATGTTGTATCGCATCCGCTTCAACCTTGTTGACATCGCTTGGCAGTCCTACCTCAGGGAACGGACATCAGCCACTAGAGGACATGGCTCTCGACTGCAGACAATCCAATGTAGCAATCAGGCGTACGCTTCTTCCTTCTTCCCAAGGACCTGTAAGGACTGGAACAGCCTCCAAGAGGACCCAGCTTCTTCTTCTTCTCTCGACGCCTTCCGGCTTGTCTTGAGTGGGAAGAAGAAATAGTTTTGTCTCCAGAGGACACAAATTTTTTACTTACACATTGTATATATACGCACTTGCACGAAAGCTATCCTGACGTAGACGTGTGTGAGGGTCCACACACTCACACGCATTTCACAGTGCGATAATCTTCAAAACTTGAAGCTGCACTCTACCTGGAAGAAGAAGAAGAACTCCGGCCTGCATGACTTCTGCCTTCAAGACCAACTCAACTGTTCGAGTCAATAGCGTTTGTTTGCAAATAATGGTCGATGGTAGGTACAAGTACTATAGTACATGTACAATGTACATATTGTGCACTGAATGTGTGTATGCATGACTACGCTATCTAGCATCGCATGAAGCAAAGTGACGGCCAGCGCCAATTCCGGTTTTAGGCGGTTCAAGATAGCGCATGACGTCATTTACAAGTCATCTGATTGGCTGAAAGTTTAAGTCCTTGTTAGATTTAGATTGCGAACAGCTTCGACACTCAACTTTTAATCGAAGCCACCTAAAATAAGTCTTAAAGACTTAAAATATTTTAAGTCGTAAGAAAGATTTAAAATTTAAGTCCTAGAAATTAAGAGAGTAATGTTGCTGCCAGTAATTGCCAGCAGTTGCGCCCGATGCGCCGCCCCATTAATTTCCAAAGCAAAAGATAAAGCTACAAACCCCAGTTTTGGGACTGTAGAATGTCAAAATTTTCAAGCTTGCTCGCTTCGCTTGCTCGCATTGAATCGTTATGCCATTCTCCTAATGTTGCTGCCAATCACTGCCAGCAGTTGCGCCCGATGCGCCCCCATTTATTTCCAAAGCGAAAGATATAGCTATAAACTCCAGTTTTGGGAGTGTAGAATATCAAAATTTTCCTAGCTCGCTCGCTTCGCTCGCTCGCATTTTATTGTTATGCAATTCACCTTATGTTGCTGACAGTAATTTGTCGATCGTTTCACACCGTCATTCCATAATCCATGTAAGGAAAACTTACAGAGTTGCTCAATGACTGCGTTGTTGAATGTATCACATTCCGTTATTGTAGTCCCATTATTGCTCACGCACAACGCACAAGCATACACACCGTCAAAATTACTTTTCGACATGGTACCCCCATGTTTCGACCCACCGTACGCCACATTATATATATATATATATATATATATATATATATATATATCAAATATAATATATAAATATATGTGTATATAATATTTATATAGATGTGTGTGTGTGTGTGTGTGTGTGTATATTGTGTAACATATGTATGGTCTATCTTGAGCCCCCTCCAATGTTTGCCCCCCCCCCCCCCCCTCCCCAATCCAAAACTGCTTCCGGCGCGCCTGAATACAAGGGTTCACCGCTGACTTCAGGAAACTTCAGGACTTCAGGAAATGAGAAATAAATATCCAATTTACGTTATAACTCACGGTATATGAAATCATAACTCGTCCAAATGCAGCCACGAATAAACAGTGACGTCATGTCTCATAATATGATAGTGAGCTTCTCTGTGTCGCTGATTGTGATTGGATTGAGGACGGGACCTTCTCAGTTTTTTGCCAATTTCGACAAGACCTACAATCCAATCACAATGAGTTCGACATATATGATAGAAATTGTTTTGGCGCGTAATATGGTAGAAGCCCCAGCTTCATGTGCCATTCGGTTGCGGAGATACAGCCTTTCAAATAGGAAGGTATCACTGCATCACACGGCGAATACTTCAGGAAGTGTGTACAATCCTATGGGGCAGATATTCTGAAGTGAAATCACAAAGCTGTTTTTGAGCAGCCAGCCCGACGTTATTAGAAGTCCATTTATCTTTTAATTTTAGTATTCTATAGAAAAATTTCCTAAGACTAGAAAACCGAGAGCCCCAAGTCCACGGACATTACTTACTTTATGATATTTCTCAATTAATGACAGTATGTCGGGTTTTGCTTGTGCGTCTCCATAGGTTATAACACAGGGTGCGCGCGCGTGTTCTGTGAGTATTAAAAGACACAACCGACGGAGATGATGACTGGCGGGGGAGGGACCATACCGAATGTTCCACCCGACGGATTTGAAATTCTATTGAGGGAGGTTATAAGTCCCGGAGACGAATTCGAGGGACTCACAGCCTCCCGAAAATGTTCTGCCCATGGGCGAACATAACCAGTGTGCCTCCATCACGTGACTGTGACGTGACGCACTTGCATAGACGCACACACACGCAACTTCGCCAACTAATAATGACGAGCCATTGCATGCATGACGACGCCACGTGGCAATGAAATATACGGTTATTTTTTTGTTGTTTTCCATTTCCCGGCTCCAATCTTATTATCTTTACAACGTAAAAAAGAGCATGAATTTGTCAGTCCCGTAAGTACAACACTGAGGAATAACAATGAGTGACGTTCAAGATCGCGATCTAAGTTGGGAAGGGTGTTCCTCAGAAGGGCGGCAAAGCCACAAAGCTGAGATAAAGTTTTTGTTTAGTAAGAGTATCGCAACACCGAGGTGCCTACACGTTAGTTATGTTTGTCAATTTTTTTTTTTTATGTAAATGATTATACACATTATTCCTACTAGTTGTGTAGGCCCTATCTTTTTCAATATTTGAGGAAAGCTTCATTACTGCTGTTACGATACTGAAGATGTTAACGCGTTAACTCATTATACTTGTTGATTTTCTTCTTTTTCTTTAATCGAAACGAAGTATGGAAATGGGAGAAACTTGACGCTTGATTTGAGATATCGGGGTCCCTGTGTCATTGTCATGCATAGATTATGATATTTGTACAGTACAGCTTTTGAGTTTCGATCACAGAGAATGCAATTATAGGGCCCATAAAAGCAAGGAATAGGATACATTAACCATACAGGCAAATTAAAACTAACATTGTGAAAGTGCTTTATGCTATATTACCCTTCCTACTCCAAACCAAGTATAGTTTGTCAAAAACAACTGCCGAAACAGGGAAATCAGTGGGGAAAGCACCAT
The DNA here is from genome assembly GCF_040938485.1 of Diadema antillarum. Classification (NCBI taxonomy): domain Eukaryota; kingdom Metazoa; phylum Echinodermata; class Echinoidea; order Diadematoida; family Diadematidae; genus Diadema; species Diadema antillarum. The sequence goes on from NW_027271690.1 coordinate 2,756,477, forward strand.
GGACTAGAAATCTTACAAGATGAGAAAGGCAATCTCACACTGAAGGAAGTGTGTCCTCTCTCAAAGTGTATATATATATATATATATAACCCTGCACCACAAAACACACAAAAAAAAGTTGCCAGACATGGATTTTTAGTTAAGGGCAGATTCTGAAAGAGCAGCCTCTAAGCTTTAAAATGATGTATAACTCATTTCAAATGGATTCTCCTAACCTATATGAATATTGGAAAGAAAGCACACACTCAGGAAAAGTGTTAACTGAGAAAAGAGGCTCTCAAGCGCTTTAAATCTTTACCAAGCCGTGCTGGCTGTGCGATGAATGGAACAAAAAAACAAAAAAAAAAAAACCCAGGAAGTAAACCTCCGGAGTAACAACAATGAAGGATTATCAAATTGAACTGAAATTGCGCATGCCTTGTTAACACACTATGCCCATAATTAATGTCAACATTAAAAGCAGTAGCTTCATCCTTTCAAAAGTTAATAGAGTTGAAATTGAAGAGTGTGTACAAGGTTTATCAGAAATGAAAATTAGACTCTAAAGACACATCTAATCACAGTATTCTACCAAAAATGTTCGAGATAAACGGCTAAAAAAACACACTTTCCTGGTCGTTTTATGATCCAAATTTTATCATAATGGAGAAGAAGACTTTCTCTTTCAGAAAATATGAAAAAGGTCAAGATCGGCTAGGTTGACTCATTTCACCTATTTTCAGTCCTTACGCAAAATCATTGTGTGCGACTTTTTGTTTGTTTTGTGATGCACGGTCACATGATATATATATATATATATATATATATATATATATATATATATATATATATAAGAAAGAGTCTCAAGTACGCCATGGATCCAACGATTACAATTTTTTTTTTTCAAAAAAAAAATATATATATTTTGTAATCGTTGGATCCATGGCGTACTTGAGACTCTTTCTTCTAATAATTACAACATTCGAAGTCCAACACGTGGAAAATTCCAAGATGTATATATATATATATATATATATATACACGTGTGTGTGTGTGTGTGTGTGTGTGTGTGACCGTGCATCACAAAACGAACAAAAAGTCACACGCACTGATTGTGTATAAGAAATGAAAATAGGTGATATGTCAACCTAACCAATATTGACTTTTTCACAATTATTTTCTGAAACAGCAAGTCTTCTTGTACATTATACTAAAGTTTGGGATCATTAAACGAAAATGAAATTGGGTTTTTAGCAGTTTTTCTGGAACACGTTTGGGTAGAATAGTGTGATTAGACGTTTCTCAAAGAGTTAACTTTTCATTTCTTCGAAACCTTGTCCATGCTTATCACTTTCATCTCCCATAACTTAAAAAGGGACAATACTACTGCTTTGAAAGTTGGAAGTGATAATCAACAGAATGTGTTAATACAGCGTGCGCATTATACCTTCATTGTTGTTGCTCTGGTGGTTATCCTCCAGTTAATAAAATTTGTTCCATTCATTGCGCAGCTAGCGCGGCTTGGTACAGATTAAAGGACAAGTTCACCTTCAAAGACATGAGTGGGTTGAGCAAATGCAGCAATATTAGTAGAACACATCAGTGAAAGTTTGAGCAAAATCGGACAATCCGTTAAAAAGTTATGAATTTTTGAAGTTTCTGCTCAGTCACGGCTGGATGAAAAGACTATACTTTAGCTTGTGATGTCACATGAGTACAACGATGTAAAGAGAGAATAAAGAAAAATTAAACATATTTCCATTTTTCTCGCATAACAAAAGAACACTCGACTTCTCTCTTTCAGAAGGCAGGGGGAATAATATTACCCTTAACATACGTCAGCAGCAAATCGAAGAAATTTGCATTTTATTCAAAAAGTAAAGATTTGTGAAATTCTCTTTTTATTGTCCTCATATAGTTGTACGCATGTGACATTATACACTGTAGTAGTCTTCTCTTCCAGTAGTGACTGCACAGATACTTAAAATATTCGTAACTTTTGAACGGATAGTCCATTTTTCCTCAAACTTTTACTGATGTGTTCTACTAAGATTGCTGCATTCTCTCAATCCTTATGTATATGAAGGTGGACTTGTCCTTTAAGCGCTTGAATAGACCCTATTCTCCAGAGCCTCTTTTCTCAGTTCAAACTTATCCAGAGTGTGTACTTAATTCTTTCCAATATTTCGATAGGTTAGGAGAGTCCATTTTGATTAGATTATATATCATTTTAAAGCTTCGAGTCTGCTCTTTCAGGATCTGACCTCAACTGAAAATCCATGTCTGGCGACTTTTCTCGTTGTTGTTATTGTTGATTTTCTTTTGTGGTGCAGGGTCACATATTGTAGTGTTTGAGGATCGATGCCGTAAGCTTCCTATCCCACACCCTGATATAACAAAACTGAAACTGAAGACGTGTGCCCTGATACCACTTCAAATAAGTGTTAATACTCATTTGTCATGCTTGTTATACACCCATTTAGATTTATTGTTCACTTATTATGTGTTCTATATTATAGTGAAAGAACATCAGAAGCATTTTTTTTAAATTATTATTATTTTTTTTTACCTGTAAATATAAAAAGAACTGCCCTGTAAAAACGTTCGGAATAGTGGCACTACCGTGCTACCATACCATTTTTTTTTTGCACATACATTCACGTGATTCAGTACCACCAATCACAACGCATTTGAAGGCACCTATTTACTATAACATAGGACACCTACTGCTTTATGGTACAAGTATTATACTATAATATTTTGATACGCTCACACACGAAACTTCGCAAAACTATCACATAAACCATTGCATGACGACATGCCACATGAGAAATTTGGTTTATGTACAATACTGTAAATACTGAGGAAGTACACTGTACAATTGAAGAGTTTGTTTGCAAAAACCGATAAGTCCATATTTGCCAAATGGAGATATTTGCGATTAAAGGTCAAGAAAAATAAAGAGAATAATGAATAAATTTTTGCTTCTTTTGACCATAACTTAAAAAATATACCTTTATATGTGGTGACCAATATATCATTTAAAAGGTATTATTTTGTACTTTATGACAGAGATCGTACTTCAAAATCTTCAAAAATGGACCTATCGCTTTTTGCAAACAAACCCTTCAATTATAAACAACACTTTATCTGAGTTGGTAAAGGTATCTCTCAGAAATGCGGAAAAAACACAAAAACTGAGTTCTCTTCAGTTCAGTTCAGTTTATTCAAACCAAATCAAACATGACAAAAATACAAGACATAACTGCAACAATTTAGAATGATAGGTTTGGGACCCCAGTGAAGCACAGCTTGTGGTCAGGGCCCCTTTACACAATACACTACAGTATAAGAAACCAATGGCAAGGTGTAACAATCAACATGGAATATAACATAAGTATGTACAAATTATACAACATGATGCAGACAAGTACACGTATACCACCTCCCCCATACACAACACACACACACACACACACACTCACACACACACACACACACGCACACACACATGCATGCACACTTCACAGATGGCTACCTCATCTCATTTTCTACATTCATGTACCTAATTTCAATCTGATCGAAAAGGTGTCTTTTACACAAAATTTTGAATCGAGACAGTGTAGTGGAATTAATTACATTACGGGGCAACTTATTCCACTCTTTAACACAGACTATTCTGAATGAATTTAAGGTAGTTTGTGTTCTTGCACATGGCTGATGGATGAGGTTACTTTGGCGAGTATTATAACGATGGATGGAAGAAATTTCCACAAAAACATCAGACAAAAATGTATATTGAAGAGATCTACATTTAAACATAAATATTAAGCATTGAAGAGAAACCATTTCATCTGCAAAAACAAAGGAGTACTAGTGATCTACAGTTTGGATTTGTTATGCACCTGACAGCTTTCTTTTGAAGAAGATACAACTTACGTACATGAGTCCTAAATGTGTGTCCCCAAGCAATATTGCAATACATCAAATGAGGCATAACAATTGCATTGTATAAAGTAACTAGGGTATACTGGGGAAGGAAGAAACAAAGTTTGGATATTACACCAACAATGCGAGACACTTTATAGTACATACGTTATTAAGTTGTTCTTTCCAAGATAAAAATTCATCAACTGTAACCCCAAGGAATTGCACATGTTGACTGCTTTTAGCAAAGCTATTCAAGTAATTATGCACGTATTCTTTTCCTCTTGCATCGTTTTCATTTCGAGGAAAACTTCATTACCGCTGCTGTCACCATATACTCAAGATATCGACCGTGCTCACTTATATTTTCTCTTTTACCCTTGTAAACGAATACGGAGGTGGGAGAAGTGGGACGCTTGACTTGAGCTGTCTTGCTCTGTATTATTATCATACACAAAATATAGATATTATATACATAATACTAATTTTTAGTTTTTGGTCAAATGGAATGCTAATAAGGGCCCACAAAAAAATATCGACAATGAAGGGGAACATATTCCATGCAGAAGAATTATAACGAGTAAAAATGCGTCGGTAACTGATAACTTTTGACTTAAAACCGAATACGGTTGGACCTGCCTTTTGATTAAACAAGGTGTACTTTAAAAAAAAAAATTCCTCAGTTTCACTTTAATTCCATTCCACTAGAGCACAAATTACTGCAGATTTACATTACTGGCTCAGATTGTTGAATTGTATCTGTGCACACTTACAAGTCTCGGAGCAAGTGACATCTTTGTTTTACTCTGTGCAGTGCAGGTGCAAGCTCATCATTTTAACCGACCACTTGTTCTCCATTGGCATGATTGATAAAGCACATAATACCATGTACAGTGAATGGCAAAGACATGTTAACATCGACAAGTGTAATAATTAATGAGGGTTTTCTTGAATTCTTCTTCCTCTTGTTATTTATACCTGTGCCTTCCTCATTTCTCTTGGTTATATTGTTCGAATATTCCGGAATATCAAGCCCAGTGCAACGGTCGCGTACTTCTTTTTTCATAAGCAAGAAAGCCATTGCGCGAAGGTGGTCGGTCTAAACATAAGAGGTCGTATAGACTTACCATACATATATTATCATTACAATGTTCGCATTAGAGTTGACAACAATATTCATTTATTTATTTCTCTTGTTCTATTTTATTTCAAACTGCAGGATTGGCACGTTCAGTTTTGTAAAACTGCTCTCCAAAGGCGCCCTGCCGTAATATCAAAATAACAAACATCATTCTACATGAATATACAAAATACAAACGGTATGTTGTAAACTACAAACATGGAGAGTGGATTAATGGTAAATAAGTACACGTAAAGATCCATGGAGAGGTCCTATAGCGCTGTTAAAAATCAACTGAATAAGTATATAAGGCTTTGTATCGTTTTTTTTTAAAATCTGTAAAGGAATGCGCATGTTTGAACTGTTACAAGAAGTGCATTGAACGAACTGGCTCCGACATAATATCATGCAAAGAGTTTCTTTTATATTCTGTCCTTAGGTGGGAAGTTGAAGGGGGAATTTTAAAGAATAACGTGTCCTATAATTTACAGTTCGTTTACATATCAATGATTCTAAATAATTCGGTATTACATTATTATGTGTTTTAAATACAAGAACACAATATTGATATCTTATACTTTGCTCAACTGATTATAATTTCTGCGTGAATAACAAGGAATTTTGGGATGCATGATAATCTTTATTCAAAATCATTCCGGCATATTACCAGTAGTTTTTATTTTGCAGTTTTTGTATCTTATCCCTGTGGATTTTTGCACAGCTTCCCCATGTTGTTTTACGATAATCAATATAAGGTTAGATCATAACAGAATACACATTTTTCATTATTTTGAATGACAGCAAATGTTTGATTCTCCGCATACAACCTATTGGAGATTTTACAAACAATATAGTAGTAACATGAATGTTCACATCATACCACGTGAACCCAAATATGTCATCTTCTTCGCATTTTCTTAAGGTAAGTTTCTGAATTTTATTAACAAAACATCATTCCCCATTTTGTTCTTATACGTGTAGGACCAAATGCGATGACTTTTGGCTTTTGTGCATGGGTGTAAATGCATATTATTCAGGTCTAACAATTTGCATAATGTAACAAAATATTCTCGCAAGTGTTTCTATTCCTACTTACTCGTTTTACTACGATTAGAAATTACTTTGTCATCAGCATATCAGCATAAAGAGACATTTTTAGAATTGAAATGTAAATGTAAATTACACATAAATATATCATTCATTAAAAGGCAACATATCTAATATAGATCCCTGCTTGACGCCTAATTCGATCTTCAAAAATTCACTAGAGCAATTACTAATTGTAGCAAACTATCTCCTGTCTCTTAAAAAGGATTTCATCCAGTCGTGTTCTTTCCCCTTAAATTGATGGTATAGTTGTGGTTGAGATGGGGGAATTCAGATGAGTTTTTTTTTTTTTTTTTTTTTTGCTAGATAATTAGAAACCACTGACTTATGAAATATTAAAGGGCATGCAATTCGTAGAAGAATTCAAAGTTTATTTAATAGAAATCGGGTTAAAAAAGGCTGAGATATAAAAAAAAAACCACACACACACACACACACACAAAGTAAAACAAAGTGGTTCCAATAACAAATGGGTCTCAGCTTTAATGAGGACCTCTTTAATTTGAATATTTCAGCCATTTCAAAACCATTTTTTTTTTTAAATCAAATGAACTTTGAATTCTTCTTAGGATAAATACCTGTTCATCATAAGAGGTTTCTCATTATCTCACAAAAAATGATGGAAACCTGAAGCCCCATCTCAACCAACATGACCAAAATATTATAATATATCATATATACCATAAAGAATTATAGTACATAAGCTTTGCAAGAATGAAGTTGTGTAGAATAACATCAAAGGCTTTGCGTAGATCTAAGAAAATACCTCCAATAACATGTTTTTCTTGGTCCATTTTATCACACAAAAGAATCTGTAATTTCTGTTAGGCATGTAGCAGGAGAATAAGATGGTATAAACCCTGATTGATAATTTGCAAGGAGTTTATTAACATTCCTTTGCATAAAGTTGATCATGTATTTTCTTGCCAATATTTCAGACAAGGCAGATAGAACAAAAATTGGTCTTAAATTGTCAATATCAAAAGATCTCCCTTTATGTATTGGAGTAATTCGTTCTGTCTTCAAATCTTTGGGAATAATACATGTTTGTAAAGTCGCATTGAATAAATGGGTCAGAGTCCTTGCCCCTCACCAAGGTGAGCCACGACTTGATGACGCCATTGGACTATGTACAACTTGCTCGCTGAAGGCCAAGATGTCCGTAGATGTTCGCTCCAAACACTGGATAGCTGATCCTACACGAACTAGATATTATTGTTTACAGAAATACGCAAACGGTAATATACGACGACACTATCAGGCAGAAACAAAAATAAATAATACATAGACTAAAACAGGTGTTCTGTAAATGCGCAAGACAGCCCCATCGTTCAACCCGGAATGAGGCTGCGTCGTCCTCAATAGCGTTCGCGGTTTTTTTTTGCTTTTGTATACAATGTATGCTAGTAAGAAAATAAAGTGCACATATACGTGACTCTCCATTGGATTCTTTCTTGAACCCATTCTATCAATATTCATGTTTCACGCAATCCATCTGCAGATGTACTACTGCTCTGTACGCGTTGCCACGGTCGGACAAACAGTCAATAATTTGCAAACAATACTTTTATAGCTCACCAATATCACTGTAGTTCTTGCTCACATCACATCGAGTTCATCTGAGTGGGCGCGTATGATGTCAATACGGAAAAGCTAATCAAAACAGCATCTGTTTAAGTTCTTACTTCGCAAATATAAAAACCAAAAATAGGAACCCGATGACGAACGACCCGTTGACGAACAACTGATTGCTCAGATCTGTGCTTCCACCAGGCTGGCTGAACGCAAGAGCGTGACCAGCACTGCTTACCGTTTGACATCCAATCTCCCCGGTAGACACCGATATGGTGGTTGTCGATTCCTCTTCGGGGATATTGATGAAAGCCATCGCGTCTACGACCACAGAAGCCCGGCAAGTCACATTGGCTCCATCATCTGCTTCTTCTATGTCATCAACACGGAGAGTGTTGTCCTCCATGGAGAATCTAGTAACCGATGATGTCACATCCACAGGGACATCATTGAACCTCCAGCTGATATTGAGTTTTGCGAGTGAAGAAGCGTGAACGACGGTCAGGCTGTGACTACAGAAAAACGTCAAGCTTTCCCCTGGAGTAACTGATGGGAGTTCGGGCCAGATAGATACGACCAGAGATCCGTCATTGTTGACGTAATTAGTGACCAGTGACGTTGGCAACCCATCAGATCCGTCGCCATTGCTGTAAACAGTCATCCGAGTCTCGCCAGTGCCAAAGACATTCTCTGCACTGCAAACGAGTTGAGTGCCGTTATCGGCAACCGCAACGGGACCGATTTTCATCACACCCCAACCGGGGAACTCTAGCCCAAAGTTGTGCGGAGTGGAAGTAGATGTTTCTAGGTTACAGGATAAATCGGACACAAACGGCGGGCTAGAGTGCGCAAAGGCGTAATACGTAATCCCTCGATTGGTACTTTCTCCTACCATTCTCAGTATCATGACGTATGGTAAGCTGAACTGACAGGATTGAGTCTGCTGCGTGCCGAGATTGTCATCATACAACACGCGACACTCAAACTGACTCGAAAATTCCGAAGAATCTGCTGTGTATGAAGACACTGTGTTGACTGTTTCCTTTACTCCATCGGCAACTTTGTTGTTGTCTTTATACCACTGCACCACCACATCTGGGGTTGTATTCTCGGACTCACAACGGAGTTTCAGGGTACCCCCAAGGGGCGTGGCCGTGCAGAGAGGAAAGTGGTCTGCCGGAGGATACTTCACCGTCAGTTGCACAGGGAGAGACTGTATTAACTTTGAACCCTGCCCATCATACACCACGCAGTAATATTGCCCCTGGTCAGACCTGGTCGTAGATCGAATCTTGAGCTGCTGGTTGACTCTGTCGTAGCCACTCAGTGCGCCTACGAGAGTAAATCGATCCACATCGGCCGGGTCGGTGAGCAAATACCTGGGCCCGACGTCTCTGGTCCATGTGGCAACCAGCTGCTGGCTGGACGAAAACTGAGGGTAGCGAAACCACTCTATCATCCCTCCTGTCGTGAAGATATTTGAATCGGAGAGTTGGTTGCTGTAGCAAGTGAAGGTGTTTGCAGTGCCCTGTCTGACAGTTCTTGAGTTTACATTGAGATAAAGTTTGTTTGCCGCTGAGACGTGTGCTATGATTAGTGAACAGAGAACGAGGAGAGTAATCATGATGGAAGCTGAATAATTCATCGTAGCACTTCTGCACCATCGATTTACCACAATCATTAATAGTAATAATGCCAGCGCAGCCTTTGCCCGAAAGGGGAAGACCAGCTAAAGCTTCATAGAACTTACGTCTGCTTCTGTTGTAACAAGTCTAGAGTGCGCAGTGCTTTTCGTTGTGTCCCCCGAGAACTGTATCGAGAGGGCTAATAAGTGACTATTGGCTGGGAACCCACTGAAACTCGATAGCAATGACTTGTGTCGAGTTCGAAGGTATGCGATTGTTTATACTATATTAGTATGAATTCCTCCGCACACAATGCAAGTATCGAGAAGAAAGTGAGCATGCGCGATGCGTGCTGCGTTACTGACCAATAGCAAGTTAACAAACTGGCACAAACCTTTCATAATACTCAGATACTGTCGCAGATAAGAACTGGATGTTGTGGTAACTCCATCCAGTGCTCCCTACTATTCAATGCCGGTGATGGATTTCTGTCTCATTAACGTTTGCAGCTGTATCTAAAATGTTTGCGACTCCGCCTGCGCACGTTATCATGGTCTATTGTTAACTATGAAATTAAGAATGTCTTACGGAAATAAAAGTAGCCGTTTGGCCGGTACGTCATTGTAGCTGTTTTCTTGTGACCAAAATGTTATATTTCTCAAGTTGATTTTCATTTGCATTCATCTGCGTTAATGTTAGAAGTATGGAACTTCTAGATGGATTGTATTGATCACCTCCCTGGTATTGATATGAAGGCTTTCATTCAAATTGTGTCGAAATGTATTACTTTTTTGCCGTTTTGTTTCATCTATTTTCATTTCTGGAGATTATATCGTATGAACAGTAATGTACTCAATCCAGTTGTTATATTCAACTTCTCATGTGTGTGTGTGTGTGTGTGTGTGTGTGTGGGCGCGTTTTTTCTTTGTTATTGTTGGTGAACGTGTGGTGGTTTTTTTTTTTTTTTTTTGGTTTGGGAAGGGGCATATTTTAACCCATAAGGAATGAGAACAGTCATGTAAGAATTGCAGATTTGATATTCTTTTGCATATCTTGATTTGAACAGCATTCACAGAAAAGAAAAGTGAACCATTTAGTTAGATTTAGTTAGAATGTTACAGAGATAGAGAGAGAGAGAGAGATGGAGAAAAAGAAAGAGAGAGAGAGAGAGAGATGGAGAAAGAGAAAGTAGAGAGAGAGAGAGAGGGGGGGGGGGGGGAAGGAGAGTGAACGTCTGGGTAAGAAATTCTTTTATAGCATCGAACGAGTTCAGAGAATTACCGGACACTATAGAATTGGGATATTGAATGGAATTGAATTGAATTGAATTTATTTGTTCAGCATAAAAAAATAACAACAGAAAAAGACATTGATTACAATCATGACAAGCACAGAGTAAATACGTATCTTTGGAATACATAAAGCTGAAGGGAAGCAGCCAATGAGGAATTTAAAGTTTCCTTAAAATCTGGTCGACCCAGATTTCCAATAAAAAAAATGAATGCATTGGTGGTAATCATTTTCATATTTCAGCGAACTGCAGTGAGTCTCTTGTCTTGAAGAGAGACGCACTTCCCCTTTCTCTCAGATTTGCAGAGTCACTTCTCACATCAGAGGTGCCTGGATGTGTACAGGGCTATAATGTTGTAATAGTGAACCGACTGAATGATGAACAGATATACAGTTGTTTAACGATTTTGTAACAACTTTATAATCCACAATTACAAACGACCGTCATGCTGCTGCGCTGACCGTATCACTCAATAATAGAATTATGACATGCATACACTAGCGATAAATGTAGTGCGCTCATAATACAACAGGCTAGAACGTATTACCTCAATAACTATATCTATGTGTTTTTACTATATTCTGAATAGTATTCACAATGCATTTTGTATGTGGTATGTTGTATCTAATGTAGCCGGTTGAGACTGTCTCAAATATTTCTCCCTGAACTGTTGAAATTGTTTACACATTGTTATTTAATCAACTTCAGATGTGTGTGTGTGTGTGTGTGTGTGTGTGTGTGTGTGTGTGTGTGTGTGTGTGTGTGAAAGAGCAATATTCAATAAACTATATAGTCACTGTCATGGCATTAAATGCTGATAGTCATAGAAGTCACTCTTGCTTTTAAACACATTTTTTTTTTAATGCAATACGTATGCCTACTATAGCTTTACGTTTCAAATATTCCTATATTTCCTTTTTATCAAAAATTGCAGCTCTATCCATTCCATGAAAGTTTTGTGCAATATTCTTTGTCACGGCGAGCTCTCTCTCTCTCGCTTGTTATCATTTGCATTAATGTTCCCTTCCATCCTTTTTTCTATCTTTATTCTCTGAGCTCACTCTTTCTCTTTCTCTTTCTATTTCCATGCCTTGTCTGATTCCTCCGTCTCAACCACCCCCCCTCTCTTTTTCATTCTCTCTTTTCTCCTTTGATGTGGAGCACATTAAATAACAATTACATTCTAAGTATGTAAAGCATCGTCTTGTGAATAATCAATTCTCATTATTCATGATCCATACCTATATCATGAGGGTGATGAACAACACTCATTATGTGGCACATGCTCCTGTTGAAGCCGATGGAATTTATAGTGTTTTCACTTGAACAGTACACTCCCAATAACAATATAATAGCGAAGGTCCCGTTGCAGCGGAGTCAAATTTCAGGTCCCAGGGGTTGTGTTTGGCTCTGACGAAGTTCCGATATGGTCGGGGAAGGCTGCCGGTCCAAAGGACTTGTTGCAGTGTGTTGTGAAGGGAGTCGCCAGTACTGTACAGGGCCCACACCTGTAAATCAAAATGGAATGTCCAGACCCCTTCACACATTCGTACCAAAGATACCACAATAAATGAAAAAATAAAATAAAAATCAATAATGCAGTTTGGCAAAAAAAAAATAAATAGCTGTAGCTATTGCGTGTTGAGTATCAATTCCTCTACAAACTGCACTTTGGTTGGAAGATGAAAGCTTTTCTCATGGAATTTGAAGGGAATATATTTCATTGGGTGCATGTACAGAAAATAGGTGATATTTTTGAGTGACAAGAACTCGTAGTCTGGCCTTTGCGGACCCTTGGACAGAGTTTGAGCTGAAAACCCGCCTTGGAAATTTGATGGATGACAGGGTATTAGCTCACTTATCCAGGTAGTAAAGATGAAACACCTCTTTTCTCCCATCTATTTTAAAAGATTTTTTTGAATTTTGAATTTTGAATTCTAGCACTACGGCTCTATGGGGAAATTGCTTTACCCGTGTGAGCCCTATAGAGAATGTACGCAATGAACACAAGTCAATGGGAAGTATTCATCCCATACAAGCTCTGCTGGTTTATGTTGATCTATTCTGTCAAATCCCTCCCTCCTCCCCCCCCCCCCCTCACCTTCTCCCCCTCTACCCTCCTCTAAATCTGTTTAACTACAATTTGTTTTCTCATTATGTTCGTGTGGTACTATAGATCTTAGTAAAATATACTAATTACAGTCATCAGTATCATACAAACTTAGAATGATTGTGGCACTTGAATGTATTTCTTTGTTTTGGCTAACACTGAAAAAGCTCAAAATACATAAAGTTAATCTGTTTGATAAATCAAAGTGTTTTACAGTAATTTATAGGCAATAAGGTGATGATGCCATTCCCTAACTGCCTGCATCTATGTATTCATATTATGAAAAACTAAGCAAAACTGCAAGATTTATTTAACAAAACCAAAGGGCATCATTTTCAAAAGCGTCCCTTTGAGAAGCTTTACAACCCTCAAATGTGCAATTTCTCATTATGATGTAGGGGAAAATACCATCACATTTATGCTGTTAAAAACTCATAAAGAAATATGATCTCTACAACTCTGCACGCAATACACACAAGTCAATGGGAAGTATTAATCCCATACAAGCTCTGCGTGGTTTATGTTGATCTATTCTGTCAAATCCCTCCCTCCTCCATCCACCACTCTACCGCTCCCCTCCTCTACACCCCCCCATCTTCCCCTCTCTACCCCCTCTAAATCTGTTTAACTACAATTTATTTTCATATTATGTTCTTGTTGGTACTAGGTCTTAGTACATAGTAGTCATCGGTATCATACTACTTAGAATGATCGTTGCATTTTAATGTATTTCTTTGTTTGAGCTACCACTGAAAAGCTCAAAAAATACATAAAATAAATCTGTTTGATAAATAAAAGTGTTTTACAATAATTTGTAGGCAATAAGGTGATGATGACACCTCTTTAAAGGGGTCGTACAGTTTTGGTTGAAACCAAATTTCAGGTTTCTGACATTTTTTGGTGAGATAATGAGAAACCTCTTATGAAATATGAAAGAGCATGTAATTCTATGAGGAATTCAACGTTTATTTGATGAAAATTGGTTTTGAAATGGCTGAGATATCCAAAAAAGAGAGATTCTTATAAAGTGTGGGACCCACACTTTATTACGATCTCTTTGTTTTACTTTGCTTTTGGATGTTTCAGGCATTCCAAACCCGATTTTCATCAAATAAACTTTGAATTCCTCTGAAAATGGTATGCTCTGTACTATACCATAAGTGTTTTCTTGGTATCTCGCAAAAAGTTAAAAGCAAATTCTCATCTCCACCAATACTGTACCATCCCTTTAATCAAGGATAACTGCCTGCATTTATGTAATCATCTTATGAAAAACTAATCAAACTGCAAGATTTATTTTTGAAAAAAAAAACTCAAAGGGTATCATTTTTGAAAGTGTCCCTTTGAGATTGTACTCTGAGAAGCTTTACAACCCTCCAATGTGCAATTTCTCATATGATGTAGGGGCAAATACCAACAAAAACACATTTATGATGTTAAAAGCTCATAAAGAAATATGACCTGTATACTATGCACGCAATGCACACAAGTCAATGGGAAGTATTAATCCCATACAAGCTCTGCGTGGTTTATGTTGATCTATTCTGTCAAATTCCTCCCTCCCTCCCCCACTCTACCCTCCTCCTCCTCTACACCCCCCCCCCCCATCTTTCCCTCTCTACCCCAACCAAATCGGTGCCACGTAAAAATGGCAGAGGTAAAAATGGCAGAGGTAAAAATGGCAGAGGTAATTAATTATGTGGTAAAAATGTCAGAGGTCAAAATGCTAGAGATAAAAATGCCACTGATAAAAATTTAGTCGTTGAAATGTGAGAGGACGAGGTAAAAGTGACAGAGATTTTTTTTTTTCCTTCATGTTTCTGACACCTTTCTTCTCCTGAAATAAAGCACGGGGGAGACCGGGGAGAAATGGGACACGGGGAGAAATATGGGACACTCATGTAACTTGAAAAACGCTCGGCCAGTCAACAATCCAATTGTATCAGTAAAAAGATGAGCCTCGGTACACCTGAAAATGGACATATTAACCACTATACAGCTCTACAGGTATCTTGTCAGTAAAATATCAAACTCACTTTAGATCTGGTAGGTCCTATACTATATTAACAAGTATTTTTAAAAGCGTGCAAACTTCTGAAAATGAAATTGCTTGATAACAGACATGCAGGTATGAAAAATGATATTATTGGCACGGATCTTTTACTGTTTCCATTTTGGTTTTCGTTACCACTGGGGAGAAATTCAGGGCAGTGTTACATTTCTCCCCGCGGCACATGCAAAGAGAGTCTTGCAGAGCTTCAGCGATCCCTGTGTAAATTGAATCGCGATCATTATGGTAGTCATAGGCGGTGACTTCAATCTACCTGGATGGGATTGGATTGGATTTTCTTACTGTTGTTGTATAACGAGGGAACAACGTCATTTTCGGTGGCTGAATCTACCAATCTTTAGCAACACACCATGTTGATAACATAATGGAATCTGACTTTGGAGCAACAGCTAAGTTTGAAAGGCATCAAATATTTACATTTTTTCGCCTGCGGATTCGTTCAACAATGATTGAAAGAAATCCCATGGCAAACTATCAGTTTTTACTCTCACTAGAACAGTTTATTGCTAAGTTCGTCTCCAGTTTTAATAGGCATAAGTTTGTAAAGTGACCACAAAGTTTTCATTAAACTTCGAGATTTTTTTTTTTTTGCGCCATGTGATACTTGAACAATGTAATAAAATATTTTGCAAAAGCTTATTTGTTTTTTGCGCCTTGTGATACTTGAACAATGTAATAAGATATTTTGCAAGAGCTTACTTATGTCTGCCGATACATCTGCTGTAGTTTGTTTTGTGCGTTTTGTATTTTTACTTCTACATTTTGCCGTGATCAGGCCTTGTGAGATAAATAGGCTCCTACGAAACCTAAATGTGAGAAAATAATATTGAACAGGTGAAAAATTAGCGGTTTGCTTCGACTATGTCTCCTTCACTTCTTTACACTAAACAGTTCAAGAAATGAAAAATAATGACAATATGCTAGCCTGGACGTGAGCGGAATTCGTTTGTGTAAGAGTGTGTATGTGAGAGTATGTATATCTGCGTATACGTTTATACCAAAAGTGGGTTCGTGTGTGTGTGTGTGTGTGTGTGTGTGTGTGTGTGTGTGTGTGTGTGTGTGTGATACTTCATTGGGCGAAACAACGTAGGATTAAATTGTTTAAGGGCTTTGCAGCATTGTTGGAACCCCCTTATAATGATAGGTAATAATAATAATAATAATAATACTAATAATAATAATAATAATAATAATAATAATGATGAATAAAATAATTTCCCATAGGCCTACTAGGCTCTTAGCTGGTTTATCATTCCTCTGAACAGACAGATTACGCCACTGCACTTGAATCAAACCCAGAATAATGAGAGTGCTCTAATCTCTTTAAAACATAATTCATTCAATATTCTTCAAACCTGCACTTTGGATTTGAAAATTCGATAAATACAGTTTGCTCTGGCTAGGTTATCATTCAAAACCTCTTCATACGTTTATATCTGACGAAATCGCTCTCATTATACTTCTGACATTGTACTTCTGCCATTTTTTACCTCTGCCATTATTACCTCTGCCGTTTTTTACCTCTGCCATTTTTACCTCTTCCATTTCTACCTCTGCCATTTTTACCTACCCCCTGCCATTTTTACCTCTGCCATTTGTACCCCTGCCATTTTTACCTCGGCCATTTTTACCTCTGCCATTTTTTACCTCTGCCATTTTTACCTCTGCCATTTCTACCTCTGCCATTTTTACCCCTGCCATTTTTACTCTGCCATTTTTACCTCTGCCATTTTCTACCTCTGCCATTTGTACCCCTGCCATTTTTACCTCTGCCATTTTTACTCTGCCATTTTTACCTCTGCCATTTTTACCCCTGCCATTTTTACCCCTGCCATTTTCACCTCTGCCATTTTTACCCCTGCCATTTTTACCTCTGCCATTTTTACCTCTGCCATTTTACACCGAACCTCTAAATCTGTTTAACTACAATTTGTTTTCATATTATGTTCTTGTGGTACTAGGTCTTAGTACATAATAGTCATCAGTATCATACTATACTTAGAATGATCGTGGCATTTTAATGTATTTCTTTGCTTGGGCTACCACTGAAATGCTCAAAATACATAAAATAAATCTGTTTGATAAATAAAAGTATTTTACATTACTTTGTAGGCAATAAGGTGATGATGACACCTCTTAAATCAAGGATAACTGCCTTCACTTATGTAGTCATCTTATATGAAAAACTAATCAAACTGCAAGATTTATTTCTAAAAAAACCCCAAAGGGTATCACTTTCAAAAAGCGTCCCTTTGAGAAGCTTTACAACCCTTCAATGTGCAATTTCTCATAAAGATGAGGGGCAAATACCGTCAAAAACACATTTATGATGTTAAAAACTCATAAAGAAATATGACCTGTACTATACACGCAATGCACACAAGTCAATGGGAAGTATTAATCCCATACAAGCTCTGCGTGGTTTATGTTGATCTATTCTGTCAAATCCCTCCCTCCCTCCCCCACTTTACCTTCCCCCTCCTCTACCCCCCCCCCCATCTTCCCCTCTCTATCCCTCTAAATCTGTTGAAATACAATTTGTTTTCATATATGTTCTTGTGGTACTAGGTCTTAGTACATAGTAGTCATCAGTATCGTACTATTATACTTAGAATGATCGTGGCATTTTAACTGCCTGCATCTATGTATTCATCTTATGAAAAACTAATCAAATCTGCAGATTTCTTTTTGATAAAAACAACCAAAAAAAAAACAAAAACAACAACAACCAAAGGGCATCATTTTCAAAAGTGTCCCTATGAGAGGCTTTATATACAACCCTTGAATGTGCAATTTCTCATGTGATGTATAGGGGCAGATACCATCAAAAACACAATTTATGACGTTAAAAACTCAACAAAGAAACATGACCTCTACTATAAACGCAATGCACACAAGTCACTGGGAAATATTCATCCCACACAAGCTCTGAGTGGTTTATGTTGATCTATTCTGTCGAATCCCTCCTTCCCTCCCCCCTACCCTCCCCCTCTACTCCCTACCCCCTCTACTCCCCTCTAACTCTGCTTAACTACAATTTGTTTTCTTATTATATTCTTGTGGTTAGATCTTATTCCCATTCTATCTCTCTTCCTCTCTGCACTTTTGCTTCTTCTGCGTTTCACTTTCATTTCCCCTCTCTTATTTATAAAAATTCTTTTATGACTTCCTCATTCCTCTTTTTTTTCTCCTCGATTTCTTCCTCTCCTCTCTCTCTCCCTTTGTCTCTCTCTCTCTCTCCTTCCTTCGCTCTTTTCCTGATTTCTAATGCAGTTCTTCCTGTGTTTTTGACGTAATTGTTAAGTGCATTTATATATCTGCTCCATGTACTTTGGAACTTTGCAGTCCTGTTTTGAATGCACTCTTTAAAGTCTGCTCTTCTTAAATGCAACATTCATGTAAACTCATGCTGTTTTATGAACACATTGTTAGTCTTCTAGCTCTAAGACTAGCAGAAGTAAAAATAAAACAAAATAAAAAAATAAAACCGATTTGAATGAATTACTTAATAGTAATAATGATGATAATAATAACAATAATAATAATGATAACCATAATAATAACAGTAATAATGATAATAATGATAATAATGATAATAATGATAATGATAATAGTAATGATAATAATAACAAGTTCTCATTCATCCAGGGTAGCCTCTTCTGTGTTGCTACTACCAGAGGGCCCTGCGTTTATTATTACCCTAGCGTTGCCAGGTACCCATTTATACACCTGGATCGAGAGAGACATGGTGAGTAAAATTATTTTGTTCAAGAACGTAAGCTCTGGGCGGGATTCGAACTCGGGTCCTCCGAGCGGTCGCAGTCGGGAGTCTTATCCACTATGTCACAGCGCCCCACTTAATACACACTGAAAGAAAGATTTTTTTTTTTTTCTGTCAAGAATACCACGGCCAACGTCAATATCGTCACTGTATTTTACGTAGAAACAAGGGGGGGGGGAATTATATTGGAAATTGCTGCTAGCTTCTGTCAAGACTTGCACACACGCGAAGGCGAGTCTACAGAATCCAGTCAAAACATCTTATCAACGGACGCAAGAGGGCTCCCAACTTAAATTTCACTGAGAACAGCCAGCCACGAAAAAAAAAAAATAAAAAATTGCTCAGGCTGTCCCTACCCCTCGTCCTTCCTCTCACCATTAGGCCTACCTCCCTCTCCCCCTCCCCCTCCCCCTCCATCCATCCCCTAGACAGATCGAGACGATGGCTTGATTAAGTAAAAAAAAAGAGGATAATAACAAAGTGTAAAGGACAATGTATATTCTTGTTCTTCTCATTCTCGCTGATGCCTTTCTGTTTTCTCTCTCCATACTTATACACCCTTTTCCCTCCCTCTTGCATTTCTCTTCTCCTTCTTATAGTGTATTTTATTCAACTTCCCCACTTATCTGTTTCCATGGGGAATGTGTACGAAAGTTGAAGTGAGCCTGTGTCATAACTGCATCATGATTATCACAAAGCAAGCAAGCAAACAAACGAACATTGGCACGCATAGAAGAGTTGTGAAACATTTAGTCACCACGTGTCGTATTCCGGATCAGCGTTGCCAGATCGACCTAACAGTTTATTTTAGGCTTCAATTTCAAGACAAAACGATGTCAATATATAAAGCCTTTATTAAACACTTCTGCGCGAGTCTCGGTGCATCTTTTACGGCCCGCCATATATAGTCACACACACTAAATGCAAAATGTGTACGATGTGTATAAGGATCTATGAGTATTTTATGTGTGTTGAGTAACAAAAGGCGCACATGTTATGTTTCTACATGTAATTGGAATGTAAGTGTACCTGTTATAAGGGAGAACTTTCGAAAAAACGATTTGCTTTCAGTTATTGCGATTGTTTTTAATTATTTTCAAATTATTACTAAAAATTAATAAAATTCACCAAATTTTGATTTGGTTACCACATTAAAAACTTGTCACCAAACAATTTAAGAAATCACCAAATTTCACTCCTTTTTTGATTACCGAAATCACCATCTGGTAACGCTGCTCCTGATTGATCATCGTTCCCCACCTCTGCAGCAAACTATTGTTGGTTTAAATGCGGCAAACGAGTAGACTGGTCACAATCTTTGTTGCACTCGGACTGTAATGTTTTGCTTATCTATATACTGGAGCAATCGCTGAAATCAAAAGGATATTGCTTGTAATAGAGACACTTCCGAAGCTGAATCGTCATCCAAGGTTTGCTTGATAAATGCGTTGTGACAGATGCTGTCACAATTATAATTGTATGTATATTTCTATTTCAACATGTTTGTTTCTGTTTTGTTTTTCGTTTGTCTATTGTTTTGTATTGTTTGTATCATACAGGCCTATTATCAGTGCTTGTCAATTTTTATCTGGAAGATACCACGACAACGAGCTGACGAGAGTATAGTTTTAATTTTTCAATGCATTGTTCAATAACTATGAATAGAGTATCCATCACTTGTCTTCTTCTGGTGACGACATCCATACACTAGATAGAAAAAGATTAATCCTTAATTGTTGCTATCTCTGTAACAATCATGAGACCCTTTACCACATGCTCACAACTGTAAAACTAAAGCGTTGGAACAAGCATCAAATAACGTGGTCACAAAATCTAACGAAGTCTCTTTTTGCGACGAAATTGGCTTCCGAATACTATAGAGCCAGGACCGGCGGAGTGTTTTCAAAAGTGATGTGTGTGTGTGTTGGGGGGGGGGGGCAGGGGCACTTCCGGGTTTCATGAGCTAACAAGCAAAACAAAAACAACAACAACGAAAAAAGGCCTTCAGCGCAACTTTTGGTGCCACTTCCGGGATTCCTCAGCCGACAGGCAAGAAAAAAAAATGGTCTTTAGCTCATCTTTTCCCTTCAAACTTCCCTGTTTCTTTAGCTGACAACCAAGAAGAAAAAAAAAAGGGGGGGGGGGCAAAGAGGTGACACCTATGTATTCCTTCGTATGGTGCACAAAAGGGTGGGTGGGGGGGGGCGAACCCCCCTGGCCCCCGGGTTCCGCCGGCCATGAAAGCGAGGAATGTAATTCGAATTGAAATCTGCTCTGTATTTCAAAAGGTTCATAGACAAACATGACAAACTGGTAGGCCTAAATATCCGGTTAATTTTGCTCCTGCGACAATTGCTCAGGTCTTATTTTCTCCAGCGACTTAAAGGGTTAGGGTTGTTATGGGTGTTATGTTTAGTTTGATGTGAGGAGAAGGATTAGGGTTAGCGTTATGTGTGTGGGTAGAATTTATGTTTGGCAGTGTTTGGTTTTAGCATGCAGTTATTTCATGGGGGGGGGGGGGGAGCAACTGTCGCTGGAGCATGGAACCAAACTTGTGTGTGTGTGTGTGTGTGTGTGTGTGTGTGTGTGTGTGTGTGTGTGTATAGATACGTGTGTGTGAGCGGGCATGTGTGTGTGTGTGCGTGTGTGTGTTTGTGTGATTTGAGCACAAAATTGATATTCAAAGAGGGTTTTGTAGGGCATTTTTTTGCAGATGACAAGAGTAACGACGCTTTTTTTATATTGTAGACACAGCTTTAGTATAAATGGGCACACACACACACACACACACACACACACACACACCACACACGTGTGAACAATATGATTTTACAACCTATTATCTTAAATATGACACTTTTTGAAGTTCCTGTTTGTCGTTCGTACCGTCCTCGAGGTCATGACGTAACGTCTGACCTTTAATGTTGGAAAAAAAATCCCTTCAACTTTTTTTTCTCCAAATATTCGTTTCCATTTTCACGATCCTGCAATGATTGTATGACCAATATTTCACCAAGAGGCTAATTCCACACATTTAGATGACTATTACCATCATTATTATCATTATCGTCATCATCACCATCAATTCTGTCATCAGTTATGGCAATTTTAGTTTTTTTTTACGTATTACTTCCGTTGCAAAAGTTGACAAGCAAGCAAAAAAAAAAATGCCTACAAATAATCGGATATTTCATATTTTTCTGGTAAGCGTGACAACTTAAAAGTTGAGCTACGGGTAGATAAAAACCCTAAAATATTCAATCAGCAAAAAATTAAAATTTCGTTGTTTTTTTTTTTCTCGGTTGTAGTGCAGGCGACTTGTGGCTGCTTTTTATGTGACGGATCACAAATAGTGTAAGTTGTTGTTTACTACCCTCGTTTCTGATGCTGCTATCATAATTATCTCCTTTACCATCGCGATCTTGATTGGGATTTTCTGCAATGAACGCACATACACCAGACTTGACACACTCGCACATACTCACACAGGTACACACAATACAGGCATACGAACGCACACCAGTACACCCAAACATTAATACTCACATTCCATCACACACTCTAATACCCGCTCTTTATCACACACTTATTAACTCACTTACATCTCATCACAATACATGCTTAATGGCACTCATGTGCTTTTGACTTGTAATGATTTAATTTGCGCGGTAATTATCTACCAATTATATATTTACATTTGGGCCCCATTTAACACACACACACACACACACACACACACACACACACAAAATGATTCTATGATAGCAAGTCATGCTGGAATGGCAGTTGTCATGATAACGACACGTAACCAGCTTTCAGATTGGCTGTTGAGATGTGAAGTTGTCATTCCAGCAAGAGTTGCCATCCTAACATCTTTTATGAAATGAGACCCACGTGCATGGTTAAATACACACAGGCGAACAACAACAAATTATGGTTAAATTCACCATTCACTATACACCTTTGTGATACTAACAGCCAGGGCTGCGTGTTTATTTGAGTAACACAAACGACAATATGATTTTCACAAATGATGAATTAGATTTCCTCACAAAATGGAATACCCTGCATAATAACATATAGGCATATTTAAATCCAACATTGATTATAAACAATTTTGTGCTCATCTAGATAGAGGTTGTGTACGTGAATTTTCGAACAGTTGTAAGAATTATACCAAATTACTTCGAATCCGTACATATCGGCATTACGAATCACAAGAAAGAAATCGACAGGTTTAGATGGTACAATTATTATTCCACCTTAAACGGAACGTGCATTAAAACCAGCAGCAAATTAATTTTTAAGTGACTCTCAATGACAATATGTACGGTACTGGATGCTGAATAAGTCATTGATGCTGAAAGCCTATGAGATGTGCCTGAAGAAACAATAAATCCACCAAAAACAAGAAACATGTGCCCCGGGAGGACAAGTATGACGCTAGGAAACCACAACCAATGAAAAGTTAATGACGTCAGCGCTGATATCTCTCCTTCATGCTCAGTAAAATGACATCAAACTACATCAACGTGTTTCTTGCTGCGAAAGCAACTCCTCACTCCTTGTAAATAAAGAGAATCATGTCACGCCAGAATTTGAATAACGGAACCCATCTGCCCGAGGTATTCAATGCGCCCCTCTACATTATTAATCCCCCCCCCCCCACCTATCTGAACATCATCAATAAGATTTGCACCGTTCACCTGCTCACTTTAGCGCATCAATTACCAACGAGCTTGGTACGACATGGGGCTTGCCAATGTTGCGCTTACTTGTATGCAAAACTTGTAGAATAGGCGTTGGTTCGCTGGTCATCCCCCCCCCCGTCAATTATTCAGGTACACAAATGCATGCACTCATCTACCCCCCCCCCCCCCAACACACACACATACTTACACAAACACGCACACAAACATACTATTATTCTACTCTCTCCCTCTCCTCTCTTTTTTTTTTCTAGCTGTCTAGCTGAATGTGAGCCCTACGGGACGGGCTATGGTGGTGGAGAAAGCGAACCCAAGCAGAAATATCACACAATAGTGCCACCTGTTCGCTGTGAAAGTCTTCTCCATTCGTCAATCGTCCAGCCAAACCTCCCAGTCAAGTATACAGCCTGATACAGGTTGCCCTGCAAGCCTAACACATGTTTGTCTTTTACATTGTATAGTAGGTGAGACTGTGAGTGTGTGTGCATATTCAGAAGATATCTATCTACGGAAGATGTGAATATATTACGTTCGAACGTTGTTGGGGTCCTACTACCCCCACCCCCCCCCCCCCCCCCCCCCCCATTTGATACATTTTGTACTGTGTATTGTCAGGGTTTGACGTAATGACATTGGTGAAAGTATCTTTTAGTGTCCAACTGATTCCTAATTGAATACATTTTCCACTCAATCATCAAATATATCTATTTTTAGTCGAGTTGCATTGTTTAATAGTAAGACTTTTGTTCACACCGTATCGCATACCTCATACTAAGATACACTTTAGCGTAATGTACGCTTGAAACCATCGTGACAAAATTCATTTGAAAAAAAAAAAACATGCAACGTCGTCATTTGCGCTCAGCTCAGGACATGTATTGGTGATCACTACAAGCTGGCATTATGAATAGTACAGTAATTATCATTACATGACGTCACAATGCCAATAGCTTATTGATTGTTGACAAGCTTCCGCCATAAGTATAAAAACCGTATCAGAAAACGGTTACTGTATGACTGTGCCTCGAAAGAAAGACAATGTGAAGACACGTGTCCATTTTAGAGGAGTGAAAGATGTTACACGCAGTCAATGGCATTATTTCTGTGACTGCTGAGAAAAATCAGATTGCTCAAAAGATGGAGCACAAGGCTATTCTAAATCCAATTGTGACTAGAGGGGAAAAAATCTCCTGAAACATACGTAAAGGGTGCCAAGGAAACGTTCATGACACCTTCATATAACGTTAAGTCAATGATCAAACAAGGCCGACTTTTAACGGTACGCACCGCGTAACACGATCAATTATTATTCGGATTTTTTTTTTTCCAACAACAATGAATAATTCTAAAACAAAATGACTCTCCAAAAAGTCAATTCACCCTCAGAAAAAGCGATGTCCACATCTGGTTAATGGCTTTAACCAGAACATTACGTTTCACTTCTATGTTGTCCATATCAGTGCTCTGTTCTTGTAGTCTATCCACATAGCCACAAAGGAAAAAAGTATCTACACTATAAGGTAGCGAGGTTGGAACGGCTAATCCGTTGTTTCCGGTTCCACTGGGTACTCTTCGGTGTCCGCGGGTGCTTCGCCTGATTCGCCAGTGTCTTCTGAAGGTGCACTCGACGGTTCGGGAGGTACCCCCTCGTCCTCTGCAGGCATTTCTGTCGGCGCGGAATCTTCCTCCGTGGTATCAGGCGCATCCGACGGTGCCGCTTCGGCAAGATCTGGCTCCACGGATGTGGCGTCCGGCATATCCTCAACCGGTGTACTCTCCTCTGGTGAGATTCAAGACAAGCCAAAACAAAATCATAATAATGATTAAGAAAAAAGATCAGACACCAAATATCCAAAAACATGCACAAAACAAAGCAAAATGAAAACACACTTTTTTTTTTCAGTTGAAAGGGAAAAGAATTATACGAGCAGAAAAAACAAAAATCGCTTGCACATGGGTACACACATACACACACACAAGCAAACAAACGCACACACATGCATAGATGTAAGGGTGTGTGCGTATATAATTATGTGTGTGAACATTGCCTAACAGCAACATGCATGTGTCAATTCTCGAAAGCGTTTACCATTTAGGCTAACATCTACTAATTAGTTGCTCGGCATGCGGAAATAATAATTCTGAAGTTGCGTGTTACTCGAGGAAAGCTTTTATAAATGCGAACAATATGTTCGCCAGGAGAATGGATAAGCCACGTGACTAAATCACATGACTGTATGACAAAAGAAGACATGGCACAGTCTGTTTTTGATGACTGATGCTGGTTACGTAACAATGTGTTTGATAGTATCAATGTGTTTACCGGGTGTAGGTACTGCTGGTTCGGGTGTAGGTGCTGCTGGTTCGGGTGTAGGTGCCGCTGGTTCGGCCTCCGCCGCCATCGGCTCATTTTCTCGCTCAGGTGGGTTTTCTGGGGGCTTGGAAACGGTGTTTGGAGCCGCAAGCCCTTCCTCTGTTGGAAAATGATAACACGGGAAGCGTGCTACTCCAGAGTGATAAACTACATGAAATACTCTAGAGCCATGCAGTGACTGCCTTCAAAATCAGTTGCCATGCAACTGTATTCTAATTGCATTTTCTTTGTTGTTGTTACATGTTTCATTAATAACGCAAAACCGGACATACGCAATATACACTTATAAATACACATACCAAACTCCTTTGCACCTTCTATTTCCTTCGATGTGAATCAATATTTTGAAGTAACACATGCAGGAAAAGGAGAAGAAGACTGTTTTCTTTCTAAATGCAGTAAAGTAAAATGAAGGGAATATAACTCGCCAAGTGTTATACTTGGCTTTCTTCACAAAAACAAAACAAAAACAAATTATGCTAATTGAAAAAAAAGCACGAAATGACGGTGCTTCATAACAATATATTTCAATGTATCCATTTTTCTGTGGAAACATGCCACATTCAAACACGTAAAACTGAAGGTCAACTCGCGGGACGCTCTAATTTGACATGGAAATTTGTAAAAGCACAAACTGAGTTCAGTTTCAAATAATGTAGCTGTAAGCAATCAACAGCGTGAGAAATAGCCTTTGCCGCACACTGCATTATGTTGACGAACCTGGTGTCCCCTTTTTGGCAGCGGGGGCCGAGTCGCCACTCGCCGAGCTGTCCAGGGGTTCGGGTCTCTTGGTTCCTGCACTCGCTCGTTCACTCTTGATCTGGGCGTACTGGGCTTGAACCCGTGCGATGAGCTCGCCGTGCAAACAGGGGTCGAACCCCGTACCTGGTGTGATGAGCAAAAACAAAATTATTACATTGGCAGCAGCTGTGAGTACAACTCGGTACATTGTCTGTCACTAGCAATTATACTCTCTAATAAGCTCATGATTTTCAATTATTTTTTTTTTTTTTACAAGAGATGAAAGTGACAGCGAATGTAATAATGATGTTTATTTACCCAGCGTAGCCTCTTTAAATCATAAGTACCGCTTGTCCCTGTGTCTCTTCTTATATGATGATTCCAACGTTATCACGCACACAAAACACCGTGGCAAATGGGTGCACCGATGGTAAAACGTATTTTCCGGGGGTGTAAGCAGGTTTTGAGCCTGGGAAAGCTTGTTCGACAGGTTTTGGCCTAATATACAGCATGTACCACAGTAGTCAATTTACCACTGGATATTACACCATGAAAAGACCGAAAGCAAAAAAAAAAACAACAACAACAACAAAAAACAACAACAACAACAACAAAAACAACAAAAAAGAAAACATGCATGCAGCTCATTTTGGCGTTTGGTTCCATGCGACAATTTCCTAAGGTGTTTGAGCTTAAAATGCCTATTCAAAACATAATCGAAAAAAAAGTCAAACACTGCGGAACATGTCGTACATGTTTTGAGCCAGTTCCATCAATTCAGTCCATACTAAACCAATAAATAATAAATAACAAGTCAGCAACGGGGTCTGATATAGAAAGCAGGCTCAAATTAAAAACAGGAAGACCAAAATGCCACAGGGCACAGAATGAGTGGCTAAAAGTAACATAACTCTTAACCTAACATACTCTCACACTCGCATACAGTATACCAAACCAAACAGTGGTGCGACTAGCAGGTGCACTGTTCAAGTAATGACGAACTATCACAATCAGTGATCGGATGTATTCTACGAAGGATTGAACATTGGCTGAACGTACTTTCTCGAATGGCGAGTACATCTTGGAGAAAACCCGCGATGAATTTGATGCTGTCCTTTGGTTGCTCACGAAGCACCTCGTGCGATATGAGACGGATGATGTTCTGGAAGCCCGGGGGGACAGTCAGTTTGACCGTCCCGTACCGTACGGCCGTGTCAGATGGATCGCTGAAATCTGCCATCGAATAAAAAGTGATAAGAATGGTAGTAATATTTGAATGGTTGGGCAGTGGCCGGTGATAGATAAATTACACCAAAATGGAAAGGTCTGTAGATAGCAGAACGAATTTGTGACCACATACAACGTGATAAAACGCAATATTTAGTCATATATCTATATAAAATGCGAAGAAAGATTCATGTGTAAGTAAATGAGAATGAGGCCAGAAACTGAATAAGGTCATATCTAGGGCCTACAGTTTTAAATTTCTAGTGATGGGCATCACTAAAGACATCTCAAATTCAAGAAATGTTCAGATATAAATCTTGCTTGATTTGGCCAACTCCGATTACTATTCTAAGTAGACGGAGTAAAGCAAAGACATGACAGAATTAAATGATCACTATGTAAACCGAAAATAAAGACGGAAAAGAACAAACAAAAGAAAGACAAAGAAAATGAATATTTAAAGAAGAGGAGGAGGAGAAATACAAGAAATCAGAGACTATTGTTGGATGCACCGGGCTTGGAAGCGCCGTTGCACAGCCAGTAAAACTGGGTTGCATTTGTACCACTTGGCATCTGGTCTCTCATTCAATACATTACTTATTTAGTACATGTACTTCGTTGTGCATTAACGTCAATTGAAGGTCCTTGAAAAACACGAAGTCGCCATGGCAGTATATAAGAATTATTGTATTACTTTAACTGCCTCCTAAGTTACAGCGCACCAAACAAGGACTTTGAAGTGGACCGATACCATTTAAAGAGAAATTGATAAGTGCTGCTTCCATTAGCAGCTGAAACGATATTTAGAAACTTGGGAAAGAGGGGGGGGGGGGAGGGGGTGGAGGGAGAAACACTCGTTGTTTCTAACTGAAACAGACCTTTGAAATACAGCAATATTTTGACTTACCATTATACTGCCCTGCCATATCTGAAATATCCCTCAGCTCAGCTCTAAAAGAAGAACGAAAATGTAACAAGAGACCCGCGGGTCTAGCGCTCACCTGAGTATCGCAAGTTCACCTTTCACGTAGTCACTAATCTAAATTATTCACAGCTCTACCAAAATTTGACCAGGCATTCTGAAGTAGAAGATGAAAATGTACAATAAGGGCCCAAATTTTTAAAGATTCCTTAATTTGGGGGATTGGGGGCCCCCTGGGGCCCTCTGGGTGGGGCATGGTGCCCATTTTGATAAATTGAGATCCTGACCCCCTAAGGATGCTACCTGCCAAGTTTGACGAAAATCTATCATGAGGTTTTCAGGAAGAAGATGACAATGTACGATTCAGGCCCCCATTTGGACCTTCCTAACCAACCCCCCACCCCCACCCCCCACCCCTGCCCCCAAGAGGGGCACCCCTGGATCTCCTATGAACAAACTCGAAACTACAGTCATTAATGCACTCACTCATAGTATTATCTTAGCTGTATAACTTCTGATTCTAGAGAAAATTTTTAACGATTCCTTCATTTGGGGGGTTTGGGCCCCCCTGGGGGCCCCCTGGGTGGGACATGGTGCCCATTTTAACAAATTGAGATCCTAACCCCTTAGGGATGCTACCTGCCAAGTTTGGTGAAAATGGGTCATGGGGTTCTAAAAAAGAAGATAAAAATGTACAATTTAGGCCCCATTAGGACCCCTCCTCACCTCCCTCCCCTGGGTCCCAAGGGGGGGCACCCCTGATTCTGCCATGAACAAACTTGAAACTGCAGTCATCAATGTACTAACTCATAGTATTAACTTAGCTCCATCACTTCTGGTTCTAGAGAAGAAGATTTTCAAAGATTCCTTGATTTTGGGGGATTTGGGCCCCCTGGGGGTCCCCTGGGGGCCCCCTGGGTGGGGCATGGTGCCCATTTTAACAAATTGAGTTCCTAACCCCCTAGGGATGCTACCTGCCAAGTTTGGTGAAAATGGGTCATGGGGTTCTCAAGAAGAAGATGAAAATGTACAATTTAGGCCCCATTAGAACCCCTCCCCACCCCCCTCCCCTGGGTCCCAAGGGGGGCATCCCTGATTCTGCCATGAACAAACTTGAAACTACAGTCATCAATGAACTAACTCATAGTATTAACTTAGCTCTATCACTTCTGGTTCTAGAGAAGAAGATTTTTAAAGATTCCTTAAATTTGGGGGGTTTGGGCCCCCCTGGGGGCCCCCCTGGGTGGGTCATGGTGCCCATTTTAACAAATTGAGTTCCTAACCCCCTAGGGATGCTACCTGCCAAGTTTGATGAAAATCGGTCTCGGGGTTTTCAAGAAGAAGATGAAAATGTAAAAAGTTTACGCACGACGCACGACGGACGACGGACGACGGACGACGGACGACGGACGACGCACGACGCACGACGGACGCCGGACGAAGGGCGATCGCAATAGCTCACTTGAGCCTTTGGCTCAGGTGAGCTAAAAATCGAAGTTGTGAATTAGATATGCAACAACATCATGAACATTAAATATCTAGATTCTACAGTATCTTTAGTCAAAAATATAGATATCATTATATTTTGAAAAAGCAAGTAGATAAGCAATTCTACGGCTATTACATGTAAATAAATGAATACACGTTGAAGTACTCCAAGAAACACTTGAATCAGAGAAAAATATTATAAATTACAAAAGAAAGCTTAATTACAGAAAAAGGGAAGAAATCAGGGCCGGTGGAGCGTTTTCAAAAGTGTGGAGGGCACTTCCGGATTTCATGAGCTGACAAGCAAAGAAAAAAAAAACTCTAGCTAGTATCTACTACTTACTACTAGCAATAGTTGTTCTAGAAGTATTTCTTTGTAGTGCCACATGTATGGTGCACATAAGACGTTTTCCTCACCCCTTGTTTTTGCTAAGCTTAAAGTCGACAAATAACAGAGTCAGAGAGGTTGAGTTTCACAAGAGAGCAGTAGAAATTTCGAGAATGCTCGGCATTTCTTGAGTAGGGGCTAACCTATTTATTATTTATTAAGTAACAAATCAATGAGAATTCCCAAAAGTTCAAATCATTATGAGTATGACTGTAACACTCTAAGTTAGTGTTTAAACATTTGACGGTACACTACTTTCTGATCTAACGCAGATGTGAACTTATTTTGTGTGCAGTTTCCGTCATCATACAGCAGGCAACACAACACGAAACATGGCAAGGCAATATACATCACATTCCCTAATTTAGGCCCTAATGACGTATGAATTTCTAGTCGTATGAAATAAAGCAAAAATAGAAGACTATGAAATGTAACTATGATTTAATCATAGACTTTAGGCCTAACGATAAATAAATGCTCCACGTTGTATTTGACTGAGCTGTGGCCTAATGTTGAATGTGATATTACTATTAATACTAGTCTGGCCTTGTCTTTGTTTATAGTCACAGTGTTTTAGCCTTACCTAGGCCGTAACGTTAAATGCACAATTTACTAGACCCTATTGTATAGTTAAATAGGGCCATAGGCCTCTACCGGTAAGTTAGTTCATTGTTTTGAAGCTACCCAGAAGTTGAAGCTGTTAGGGCCTAAAGAGTAAGCTCTTATCAAAATTGTATTTGTGACTCGTACAATCGAGTTCTGTAATCCTCACGTTTTTGTCCGAACTAACAAGAAAATGGAAAAACGATAATATTAGAGACTCTTGCTATACGTACTTCTTCCCGATGGATCCCGCAAGCAGCCAGCCTGCTGTTCTTCTTGTACCGTGGGTACCAACCCGAAAACTGTAGATCGTAACACTCGCTCAGAGCTCAGTGTGCATCATAAGTAGACCGTACGATCTTTGCTTGTGTAGCAGCCGCCCGTGGTACACACACACGCGTACGCAACCACACCACCATCAAGCACACCAACCAACGATGTGCATAGGTTCGTTTGCCCGTTGCACCCAATAGTGTATGATCTTTGGTTGTACGTCGCGTCGTCGAGTGTCGTAGAGAATGGGCTTGCCAAATCCAAAACTCGCGCGCGGTCGTCAACATACTTACCGCATTGCGAGCACGGGCCCGGCTCGCCGGCTCTGTACTTCGGTTGCTATTTTTAGGGCGTGCCATGCCCGCGATTGATCAATTACATCGTACATTACGCAAGCAAGCTGAACGGCGGCCTGAACGATAGGGAATTCGACTCATACGACGGGGTTCTCAACTTTAATGCAAGGCATACATTTTATGTACTACAGTAAAACTAAGGTGGCAAAGAACATTACCGAGTTCTAGTAGGACCTTACTCGGAAAGCCAGACAGGTGATTATGCTGATCGTATAATCCATTTTCAATTTATTTCTTGGTGACAGGGATGTGAAATGACGGAAGGGTTGTGCGATGTTTCACTCTTTTTGCGCTCAAATGTTCCGCAGTCAGTACAAGCGAGTCATTTTTCTTGCAAATGTTTGATTTGTTTGTCTGTTTATACATCTTGAAGATAAATAGGCCCAGAGCTACATTGAAGAATCCAATATCGCATACAATTCAGTATATAGGCCTACCACTTCACAACCAACTACTAAGTATTCTTTTTTTCAGTAGGCATATTGCTTTCTTTACGATGCCCATCGTGTCTGTTTATGTCAATAAAGTCTAATTCAAGTTAAGTTTTTTGACATTTCGATCAAACAAAAAGTGATAACAATGGAAAGTAAAATATACATGAGTACATTCGTAAATTCATATATCTTTAAACCATAGAAAGAAGTGTACGAGTCATAAAGTGAGATATAAAAATATTTAGGTACGTATATAACATTGAACAATTAGGCTTATTGACAAAAAGTATGATATCAGTTAGGATTACAGCATTGGAAAAGAGTAATATGCTGGAAAACTTGTGGGTCACCAAAAAACCCAACAACAACAACAAAACAGAACAACAACAACAACAGCAATACATCAATGCATATCACTATATGCATAATTAATCCAATTTCAGAGCAATACATTTGTTCCATGATGTCAAATCAAAGTTATTTAATTGTACCGATAAATTGAAATTATATAGCTTTTTTTTTTTTTTTCAAGCACGGTGAGATCCTATCTGGTTTGAGAGAGGTAGTGGTTCATAATTGTGTGACCGTGCATCACAAAACGAACATAAAGTCGCACACATTGATTTTGCGTGAGAACTGAAAATAAGTAAAATTGGTCAGCCTATAGCCGATTTTGACTTTTTCATATTTTCTGAAAAGGCAAGTCTTCTTTTACACTATGCTAAAATTTGGGGTCATAAAACGGACGGGAAAGTGTGTTTTTTAGCAGTTTATCTTGAACATTTTTGGTAGAATGTGATTAGGTGTGTCTTTATAGAGTCCCTTTTTCATTTCTGAAAAACCTTGTACACACTCTTCACTTTCAACTCTAATAACTTTTGAAAGGATAGTGCTACTAGACAGGGCAGAGCCAGGCAAAAACTGCCTTTTTTTCCAGTCAAGGTTTTCTCACTTGATTCTGGTACTTTAGACCATACTTAACAAAATAAGCTTCTGCGCCATATTGAAATCTGTCCCAAATCCAAGATGGCCGCCAAATATCCAAAATGGCCGCCAGAGGACCTAAAAAGTGCCTTCTGTGGTTAAGATTTGTCTGGGGATGGGTTTTTTTTAACTCTATTTGATGATAAATGGTAAGAGGAATAAGATTCAGTGAATTAGAATTAAAATCAGTTTCTTTTTTATTGCGAAAATCCAACATGGCCGCCAGACGCAGCTGCCGAAATTAATAAATGTCATAATAACCGGAGGGCCAAACCCTAAAATCTTGCTTACTTAACAAGTGAGTTCCACTCTCTCTACAAACTAAGTAGACCATGCTTATTTTCAAATTTTTATTGTAAAAAACAACATACCACTGGTCTACCTCAAAAAATTTGTTGCGAAAGCCTCCAAATCCAAAATGGCGTCCAAGATGGCCGCCATATTTACTGAATTTGCTATTTGAAAGATAGAATTTGATAGAAACATCAGATTTCAACAATTGTGATGTCATATGAAAGAGAATAAAATTTCCTACAAGTTGATACCATTTTTGTGGGCGATTGTGATAACTGAATTGAGATATAAAGGAAAAACACTCATTTTTTGATATTTTTCTGAAAAAAGGAAAATCATGAAAATGCTTGATTGAGCATAAATCAGAAAAAGACGGAAGGATTATCTTGAAACGTTTTTAAGAATTTTGCTTAACATAGAATTAATATTTGGAGAAAATTAGGGGTCAGTACCATTTGCGGTTCAGGAGTTATAATGTCTCAAACTTGAAAACTCACTATGTAAAAATTTCCACTTTAGCTGTGACAAGACCTTGTTGGTCGTAAAGAGAGTCTGCACACGCCAAGACTACTACACGCACCACTAGCACTGACGCTTGCAGCAGTGCCAGCGGTGCATGTAGTAGTCTTGGTGCGCGCAGACTTTTTTGACAAACAAGAGTTTGTGCCTGCAAACTAACTTTTCATACCAAGTGGTAGCTCAGGTGACGCTGATCGTTATTATTTCAAAGTAGATTGTTCTGATATGTTTTTATGCCTCCGCCAACGAAGTGGCCGGAGGCACTATGTTTTCGGGTCGTTCGTCCGTCCGTCCGTCCGTACGTCCGGACGTCCGTCCCGTTTTGTTTTTGTCGATATCTCCGAAGAACCGTGTTGTGGTTTTACATCAAACTTGGTATGAGGGTATATCCTGGGGAATAATCCTTTGTTTGGATTTTAGGGTCATGGGGTCAAAGGTCAAAGGTCACAGGTTATTTTGTGAAAAAAGGTTGAAATTTCATGTTTTTCTCCATATCTCGCAAATGGTTAAAGGTATCTTCATGGAACTTAGTATATATATGCTTGTACCGATGGGCAGTGATTATCTAGGAAAGTTGGGGGTCATGGGTCAAAGGTCAAGGTCAACTCCTCAAAATATCACTACTTATATTTATGCAATGCCTGAAGGTTTGTTTTTTTAACTTGATGTATGCATGTATTACCAAATATATATTCTGTGGGAAGTTTTTGCCAAAAGGTCAAAAGTCAAAAGGTCAAAGGTCAAGTGAAAGTGCTTAATTGCACTTTTTCCTCCATATCTCGAAAGTAACTCAAGATATCATCATGAAACTTACATATCTATGCATGTTCTATTAGACCTGACAGTGATTCTCTTTGGAAATGTGAGGTCAAAGGTCAAAGGCCAGGTTTAGATAATGCTATTTTACCATTTGATACTGAAATTATACTTTTTCTCAATACCTTGAAAATTAATCAATGCATAAACTTATAAAAGGGTCAAAAGTCAAGTAAAAATCATCAGTTCCCCAAATACCTGCACTGACGTTTTAATCATTCATCCAATTGAACCTAGTTCTAGGAAAGTGAACATTCAGCACATTTGTGGCAAGCCTGTCATTTTAATATTTTGCCAATTGTGTGAAACTGTCATCACACATTGTCAAGACATTGATTTGTGGCAAACCTGTCATTTTAATATTTTGCCAATTGTGTGAAACTGTCATCACACATTGTCAAGACATTGTACTATAGACCTATTAGGAGAACCATGCATTATGGCGGAGGCATACCAGTCGCCGTAGCGACATTTCTAGTTTTTTATACTAAGCTGTCAACAGTTATCAATGTTATGGTTTCTTGAAAAGAAATGGTGATATCTCCGTATGTTTTAGGCTTCATTATATATATATATATATATATTTTTTTTTTTTTTTTTTACATGGTAGAATGTTTTGTGATACAACTAACCTGCACATATAAATCGAATGTGATATCTCTTCCAATGATAAACGATACCTTTAGTGTGTTGCGTCAGAGTCAAATCTTGATTAATAATTTGATATATTTTTAGAATTTCTTGTATTGCTGTCTATCATATATATTGTCCTTGTTTAAACCATATTGAGGGTTTATTTATTTATTTATTTATTTATTTATTTTTTTTTTTGGGGGGGGGGAGGGGTGGAGCTCATTTTAGTGTTTGGGTAAGGCCCGATCTTTGATTTAAAAAAGAAATGCTTCTGTATCAAAGATATGCTTTTGTACTTGTATGTTACTCTGCTGTTGTAGAAACGTGAATGATGATGGCATATGTGTAATAATATCTGATCCGTACATGTCCTTGAAAGCCCTTCTGATCCGAGCACCCCCCCCCCCCGAAAATCCGACATGGCGGCAATTTCTCAAAGTTGCTTTTAAATGTGTTGTGTGAAATTACTTTTCAGTATATTGTTCAAATAACACTGTCCAAAATGATTATTCATGCTGTATATTCACATTTCTGAGGGGCCCACATTCTACAAGACTTGTCTTTTTAGTGGGTCCCTCCATTTTTCGAATTATCCACAATGTTTACTTACTTCAAATCACTCGAGTTTTATGATAATCTGTAATGATTGTAAGGTGCTACAATTATTGTATTCTTTTCATCTTACATAGTTTTGAGCACCTAATTTTCTGTTACCAAAAAAGAAGAAGTGATGTTTATATGTTCTTGTCGAAAAATGAAATAAAACATTGAATTGAATTGAATTGAATTGAATTTACAAATAAGCATGCTGAAAGTGTATTCACTGTGAATAGATTTTTCTTACATCGTTTTAGGCTGATTTCATGTGGGTTATAGTGTCAAAATTGAATTGAACTAATGCCATTGGTAGATGCTTTCACATTTTAGATATCAGGATCACTCGATAGTGGAAATGTTCATTTTCATTCCTTTTAGAGTGATCTCAGGGATCACTCAAAGAGTGACGAGTGATCCCTAAGGTCACTCTAAAATGAGTGAAAATGAAAATTTTCACTCAAAATTCACTCCAATTTTACTTTAAATTTACTGATTTCCGTTATTAACTCCTTCAAAAATGAAACTTCCACTCGATTTTTTTTCTTTTTCGGCGTAGAATATCACTGGTTTTTAAAATATCTCCATAAAAACCCATGACGGTTTGAAATAGCACTACAATGTTCAAAATATATAAAAACTATAAATAGATAGCACAACAGACAAAATTGTACCAAAATTAAAATAATACATTTAATTTGGCGCAATAAACTATGTCAACTTTGATGGCCTGCAATCTTGAAGTTTTTGAGTGATTGATCCAAATTTTGTTTTAAACTTTCTATAGCATGGTTGTTTCAAGCTTCTACCTCTATTTGAAAGACATTTTTGCTTCATCTCATCTGCTCCAGAACAATCTACTTTGAAATGATAGCGATCAGCGTCACCTGAGCTACCACTTGGTATGAAAAGTTAGTTTGCAGGCACAAACTCTTGTTTGTCAAAAAAGTCTGCGCGCACCAAGACTACTACACGCACCACTGGCACTGCTACAAGCGTCAGTGCCAGTGGTGCGTGTAGTAGTCTTGGCGCGTGCAGACTCTCTTTACGACCAACAAGGTCTTGTCACAGCTAAAGTGGAAATTTTTACATAGTGAGTTTTCAAGTTTGAGACATTATAACTCCTGAACCACAAATGGTAGTGACCCCTAATTTTCTCCAAATATTAATTCTATGTTAAGCAAAATTCTTAAAAACGTTTCAAGATAATCCTTCCGTCTTTTTCCGATTTATGCTGAATCATGCATTTTCATGATTTTCCTTTTTTCAGAAAAATATCAAAAAATGAGAGTTTTTCCTTTATATCTCAATTCAGTTATCACAATCGCCCACAAAAATGGTATCAACTTGTAGGAAATGTTATTCTCTTTCATATGACACCACATTTGTTGAAATCTGATGTTTCTATCAAATCATCTTTCAAATAGCAAATTCAGTAAATATGGCGGCCATCTTGGACGCCATTTTGGATTTGGAGGCTTTCGCAACAATTTTTTTGAGGTAGACCAGTGGTATGTTGTTTGTTACAATAGAAATTTGAAAGTAAGCATGGTCTACTTAGTTTGTAAAGAGAGTGGAACTCACTCGTTAAGTAAGCAAGTTTTTAGGGTTTGGCCCTCCGGTTAGTATGACATTTATTAATTTCGGCAGCTGCGTCTGGCGGCCATGTTGGATTTTCGCAATAAAAAAGAAACTGATTCTAATTTTAATCCACTGAATCTTATTTCTCTTACCATTTATCATCAAATAGAGTAAAAAAAATCCCATCCCCAGACAAATCTTAACCACAGAAGGCACTTTTTAGGTCCTCTGGCGGCCATTTTGGATTTTTGGCGGCCATCTTGGATTCGGGACAGATTTCAAGATGGCGCAGAAGCTTATTTTGTTAAGTATGGCCTAAAGTACCAGAATCAAGTGAGAAAACCTTGACTGGAAAAAAAGGCAGTTTTTGCCTGGCTCTGCCCTGTCTATACTGCTTTGAAAGTTGCCATTAATTATGAACAGAATGTATTAATGAGGCATGTTTGATTTCAGTTACATCTAATAATCCCTTCATAGTTGTTAATCGCATGGTTTATCACTTCCTGTTTTTTGTCCCATTCATCGCACAGCCAGCACGGTTTGGTAAAGATAAGCGCTTTGGAAGAATAGACGTACTTCATCGCCTCTTTTCCTATAGTTCACACTTTTCCTTATAGTTTGTGCTTTCTTTCCAATATTTAGATAGGTTAGGAGAGTCCATTTGATTTGAGTTATACATCATTTTAAAGCTTAAAGTCTGCTCTTTCAGAATATGGTCTTAACTAAAAATTCATGTCTGGCGACTTTTTGTTTGTTTTGTGGTGCAGGGTCACATAATATATAGGCCTATATTTTTGTACTAGTATAATTGAAGATTTTGTTCGCAAAAATCGATAAGTCAATTTTTGAAGATTTTGAAGTACGGTCTCTGACATAAAGTACAAAATAATACCTTTAAAATGATATATTGGTCACTACATAATATAGAGGCACACTTTTGAAGTAATGGTCAAAAGAAGCAAACATTTTCCTATTATTCTCCTTATTTTTCTTGACCTTCAATCGCAAATATCTCCATTTTGCAAATATGGACTTATCGGTTTTTGCAAACAACGTCTTCAACTTTAGTTCGCCAAGATAAACATATCCGTTCTCCGTAGAAAAATTCCATGGCTGTCAGGAACCTACAGTTTACAAGCGTTATAGATTTTATGTACATAGGCCGCGTCATATTTTTGATATTTACTTGTTACATCCTCAGAAGTCATAGATGATAATTATGACCATTTTTATACATTAAAGTGCAAAGTATATGTTTCTTTTTTTTCTTCTACTTCAATCAAAAGATATGATTGCATATAATTATCATCTATTCTTGTTTTACTGTCAACCATTATTTTTGCAATCTCATCATTGAGAAAGTGGAAATATGAAATAAATTTTGACTGAACTGAACTGAACTGTAGTAGCGGCAATGGACTGTATAATATAAGGGCGTTAAGTTGCCAGTAACCCATAAGTGTTCAGTGTTGTCGTGGATATTAATGTAAAGTGTTTGGATATTTCTTGGTTTTTTGGGCGGGGGTGAAAATAGTTATTCAAGAATTTTGTTTATAGAGACTGAGAAGGTACCATATCAAACAGGGATCCTGAATGTAACGTTGTATGGTTTTGTGAGTCTTCAATTGAATTCACAATCCTATGTGTAGTCTTGATGCATAATCTTTCCCCTCTGGAAATAAGTATTTCGTAAACTTCTCTGGTTTCATTGTTTGATTTTGTTAAACAGTCAACAGTTTTAGTGATTATCGTGTTCATTCACTGTGAATTTGTTTCTTAGTAGATTTTTTTTCTTCAAATATATGATTATGTGTACTGTTGAATGCGTATGTGTGTGAAAATCATGTATAGGGTGTGTACACGCCTTGATTTTCACACAAAATGCAGAAATGAATGAAAGTTAACTAATCTAGCTGAACCGAAGTGATATTGATCATTCACTCGTAACTAGTCATGAACGTATACAATCAAGTCCAGAATACAGTTTTGTTTTACCAGAGATTCTTCATTCAGGAGACTTCAGACAATACAGTTATGCGATGTTAAATCTTTATTACATCATTGATATCGTTGTCTACGCAAAAACAAACAAAATTAGTGTCGCATTTTTTTTTTTTACAATTTGTACATTTTACACAATCGAAAAAATTAAAACAAACAAAAAGATTCAGCACAGTTTTAGAACTTAATTTTCCTCATATTACTTGAAATTGTTATAGTCGTTTGTCCTAAGTACAAATTGTTATAAATAATAAAAAGTAAGACAATTACACTACAATTTATTAATAGAAAAGTTGTGACATTCACAAAAGAGAACAAAACGACATCGTTAGAAAGAGGTTATTGATAATATTATGCATGGTATCAAAGGTGAAGGCATGTTGTATCATTTTTCAAATTTGCTTTTGAAAGACGATGATTATTACTCGCAGTTTGATGCATGCATAATGTTTGACTCTAGTAATCTTCATTTTCTAATATTGCATTAAGATTTCATGCGATAATCAAAGTCCCTATCATGAACGAACTTTTAAGACAAAAAAAAAACACACACAATGTGATTGAGAAGTATTCAGTATAATTTGGGAGTACTATAGGTCTTTTATCAAAGATATCTATTCATTGCTTCTATGCATCTACTAGACTTCTTATCCTTATTAGTCATCATATCCATGTAGTGTAAAACGAAGAATGTTTGCATGCATTTTAATTTCGCGAATTTCGTCAGAGCCAAGATTACCAAAAATTACCGTCTATAACACTATGAATGCCAGTCGCAATTCGCTTAAATATTATTCCGCGTAATTTTAAGGCCGTTAAGCTCTATTTCGAGAAAAATTCATGCCGCGAATATCTTGTTTTACAGTGTGAAAGAGGATGTTTCACATAAAGCGGCATAATAAGCCCATCATGCACGTATTAAAAAGGTCGGAATTCATGTCGGTTATCTGTCTTACAAGCTAAGTGATTCGTCACTGAGCAAATGCGACTTGAACATGTCGCAGGGAATGTTAAGGTGAACAAAAAGTAATTCTAAAAGTCCTATACTAGTGATGGAATAAAAATGAGAGGTCTTGTTGTGCTGAATGACATAAATACGATTTCTGAACATTACTATACAAAGGGATAGTCCATGATCACGACGATGAAAGAATGTGGCGTTCTTGCATTTTCTTTCCGCAAAACTTGTCCAGCTCAGGGCTAAAATGAAACAAAATTAGAAACAAAAATAGTGCTTTCTTATCGGATTATATCATTATGAATTACTTCAAGGCATAAAGGTAATGACACAATGATAAAAATACCTATAAAAATTATAATGGTAAAAACAAATGCAATGTTATGATGCAATGATACTAAAATAGCAAGACAGGATGACATTTTGATTTTGTTGACAATGTTGACAACAGTAAAAGGCCGTGATTATAACAAAGATTATAAGATGAATATCGGTTAAGGTCCATATCCGAAAAGAAGTTTGTACTTTCTGACATTCGTATAGTATCCGAATAATTATTGTTACAAAAACAAATAATACAGTTATTCACCATGAACGGGCGAAATGTATCAGTGCTGGTGAATGGAAAACATGCACAACGCCTTCATATACAATTGCACGTTTTCGTTTAAAAGCAAAATTTAAGTGGTTCTGGTATTAAACAGTGGCTATACATAGGCCCGATTGGTTTGTAGGCGTATAAGTCTCAATTTCTATCATTGGTTATGGTTACGTATTCCCTTTTAAAACTAACTCTTCAACTGAAGGGAACGGGATAACCAATGTGTTAAATCCATGGAGAAATGTTTACATTCTGCAAATAATACACATAATATACGACATATTAATATGCAGAGAATGAAAACAACGATGATACACAAAATCGTCCTGTTACCTTTATATACGTTGAGCTAACTATGTCTTATTCTCTATACCAAAACATAGTACTTTCTAAAAAAGCAAATGTGAAAAAGTTTACTCTTAAAGGAATGAATAAAGACTAAACTACTTTTGGAGTGACCTCAGGGATCACTCGAAGATTTTATAGTGATCCCTGAATCTACTCCAAAATGGGTGAAAATGAACATTTTCACTCAAAATTCACTCCAAGTTCACTCGAAACTCACTCTTTTCTGTTGTTCACTTCTTCAAGAGTGAACATTTTATTTTTCATTCTTTTCTTTTGAGAGTATATGTTTCTAAACACAGAAGAGGAACAAAGAATGATAGGTCAAGTAGTGAAAAATGGTGTGGATTTGGCTAAGTGATATGTGAAATGGATTTTCAGTCTTTGTTAAGAGAGTTAAGATGGGTTATTTTGATAATGTGAAACAATGATTATGCATGTATCTAAATTACATATCATAATTATATTATTGTAAATATTTTGTCCACTCATGGGACGTTTTCGAGGGAAACAGTTGAGATACGTGTATCAACTTTAAAAATCATAAGTCAGCATAATTATCAAGACTTTGATATACCTTCCAAAATGTTCCACGAGTGAGCAAATAAAGTTTGAAATAATCGCTTCATTCTCAGACCATGACCTGCATGGGAAAAGGACCTGTCTAAATATGATGCATTTTAATGAGCTGCTTCTACCATGCACCTCAACTCATTTTAATGAGTTATACTTTCTGTGCAGGTGCAAGCAACCGCAATGCTTATGCCGAGCTTTTCTAGCGTCCATATTATGGAAAAGCGCGGCATCGATTAGTGTGTTTTTTTATGATACTCTTTATTTGAATTTCATGCTTGAGCTATCCAGGGCAAGCGACTCCTTAAACAGACAGGTCTTTTTCCGAGGTCTGTGATTGAGAATTTTAGAATTGCACCCCCATTTCCAATATACAAAAAACAAACAGAAGAAAAAAAATACATTGAGTTGCCATCGAAAATAGCAACTCAATAAAATTATTCTTATGCATTCCTGTTAACATGTTGTGTGTGTGTGGTTTTTTTTTTTTTTACATCAGCAACGTGTTGTTGGTAGAAAAATCAATGAGACTCTACATACATGATAATCCATTTATAGTCCACAACAAAGTGAAAACTCAAATTAATAGAATGTGTGTGTGACTGTCTGTCTGTCTGGACATCTGTCTATGTGTACGTGTATGTGATCTAAATTCTAGTAATGCTATTTATATAGCCTTTGACAAAATGATAATAATAATCATGTCAGTTTTCACTTTCGTTGCTTTATCATTAGTCTTTGTTCTTCGAAGTCAAAGTTTTAATTGCATGTA
This sequence comes from Diadema antillarum, assembly GCF_040938485.1. NCBI lineage: Eukaryota > Metazoa > Echinodermata > Echinoidea > Diadematoida > Diadematidae > Diadema > Diadema antillarum. Next base: position 2,799,246 of record NW_027271690.1, read on the forward strand.
AAGCGCAATTTTGTTCTCACGTGAAACATGATACTTGCACTTGATAAGTAAATGACATCACACAGGGCTGGCGCAGTGTTTTCAAAAGTGTGGGGGCCCACTTCCAGGTTTCATGAGCTAACAAGCAAAAAAGGTCTTCAGAGAAAACACATAACCTTACCGCCGCCATACTTCAAGATCTCTATCTATACGTACTTCCGGGTTGAAAAAAGTGTGGGGGCCCAAAGTGATGACACCGATTGTATTCCTTTGTATGGTGCACAAAAAGTGTGGGGCCCCGAGCCCCCACGGCCCCCACGGCTGCGCCGGCCCTGTCACACTTTCTTCGTTACTCCAATATAACCGCATCTTGAAATGGACTGAAATGGGCTGGAATTCGATCAATAAGAAGCTGGTGTACTCACACTCCCTGAAAATAATGTCCCTACAACTTTGTGTCACTGGACTCCAGGTTCAGCGTTTGGTTTCCGCCGGCGTTAGCGTTCCCTGCCTCCCAAATGCTTTCGTCGTAGCTCTGAAGATTAGACTGCAAGACCGGGGTCAAAGGTCAACTATCGTGTTGGAAAGTGGCGGGAACTTTCTTTTTCTTTTGAGGCCTATTGCATAGCTCGTTTTGCTATAAGATTCGAAGTGCCTCAGAGTAATTTCCCCGGATGTTCTAATGTACATTACCTTCATTTGTCGGTACGCTCACCAAGTCATTTCAATTTGTTAATCGACTAAATGAGTCCGAATAGTATTATCGTTGGGTGCATTGTTAGATAGCTACATTTTGTTGATTATGACATGAGTGATAATTAGAACATTCATGACATACGGTTAATGAGGTTACAAGATAACTTGATCTATTGATACACAAGTAATATTAATCGTTGAAGGGATAGCAGCTACGATATCACAACAAACACAAGGTGATGAGACCGGGGTGTATTCATTATGTATCTTATCGATATACAGTGGATGTTCATATTTATCTCGTAGAAGAATTATAAACATGTTATAGAAGTGTTAAGACAAGCCTTATCAATGAATATCCTTGAAATAGGGGAAATATGTTAAACTAGTGCTATAATTAATTTTGTAATATCAGCAAACTGTTTACTTAGTGGAATCTAAATTCTCTGTGAGTATAAACCCCAAACATTATTGTGCGTTATATTTCTCAACGGAGATTTGTACAATGAGGAGTGCAATGTTAATTACTTTTAAAAAAATGTACTGATCATGATCACTGTTAAGAACAAATGATATCATAAAATCTTATCATCAAACCTTGGTTTCTGACATTTCGAAATTTTCCTCGGCGTCTTTTTTCCTTTCGTCGTCATTAACGGCATAAGGAGACTATTTAAAAAAGATAGAGAGATGGAGAAAGAGAAACCGCATTTTTCATTTCATTTCATTTTAATTATTTTCATGTTTCTCACATATATCACAATAAAGTATATAAATACGAAAATTATATACAGAACATAATTTAAAATGAAACTTCATCGGAATGTTCAAAAGTTCGTCTTGATATAAACATCAGGTATGTTTACATGCGAGTTAAACTAGGGTCATAATGCGAAATATAATAGGGCCTGCGTAAAAGCAAGCTTGTATAGAGCCGCAGGTCCCGTGATAAAATCAAATCAGGGGAACTATGAAATACAGATATTTTTTTAGACCATACTATAACTGGGGGAACCGATTAAAACGAACAAAAATCAGATCAAATAAGTGGCACTAAGTGTCACATGCCGATAATGAAGATAATGATAATATCAATAATGAAATAACACATGCACAACTTCATGAAATCATAATGTATTTATGATCCTTGGTATAATAGGATAAGAAATGATTTCAGGGTATTTTGACTTTTTATTTTACAAAGCGGTCTTCAATGTTTGATATCGATTTGAAACTGTTTCAGTTTAGAATTAACTGTAATTGGCGAATACTGACTTTTTGGTTTTAAATCAAATAACAAGCGGACGATTGTTCCCTCCACTCCCCCCCCCCCCCCCGTCTGTCTGTCTGTCTGTCTATCTGTCTGTCTGTCTATCTGTCCCTCTCTCTCAGTGTGTATCTATAACCATTTGTAAATTTATTCATTATTCTTCTACTCAGTTAAATTAGATATTTTGTTTCTCTCTCTCGTGCTGGCTGTTCATTCCATTAACAATGTCATTATGTATAGCATAATTAGATTATAATCAATTCACGCACGAGATTTAACTGTTTGATTACTCACTGCAATTCCATTGTCATTGTCTGTCACCTTCATGGCTTCTCCGTCAACTAAATCAGCCTAAGAAAAGAAAATAAAAATAAAAAGGTGGAGGAAGGGTTATGACATAAATATAATTGAAGAAGAATCGTAATACATATAACCTAATTTCATGTCCCTGAGTTTTGTTTTGTTTTTACTTTCCCTCTCGAATTTTCACTGAAAAAGAAAAAGTTCAAGACTAAATACATCATACGTCAAAACATACGCTTAAAGAGATTTTTCTAAAACACGTTCAATCCTTATGTGAGATTTTAAAGAGTACACTATCATCTGGATACATTTGGTTGCCATCACAACCCATTTTGAAAAAAAAATGTAAAACTTATCATATAATTATGCTTGCATTTGTACTTTGCATTGATAAAAACATGTCAGAAACATTGTTCTTTTTTTTTAATACGGAATCAATCCATTTTTTTTTTTTGCATTGAAGTGGGAAAAAACAGAAATACACCTAACCAAACCTAACAAACAATTAGCAACTATTAAAGGGTCACAATAATGTTGATGTGTAACATCTATTACGTCACATATGGTTTTGCATTAAATCAATAATTCAAGCAGGTGTCATACCTCCTTTGCGTCGTAGAGTTCCCCAACACGGCATCTCATTGGTCCTTTCCATGATTCTGGCAGACAACAAAACAGTCTGTCGGCAATCGGACTGATGAGGGCGGGATTCATCTTGCGGGGATCGTTAACACCTGTTACCGATTAAACGATTTAGAATTCAGAACTCAGAATTTATCCCTGTTTAACTATTTTATCATGACCGCATTCTCTTGAGTCTCTTTGTGTATACAGTCAAACCTGTCTAAGCAGCCACCTGTCTATAGCGGCCACCTGCTTATAGCGACCATTGAAAAAAAATCCCCCGCTCAAAATTACTGTATTATAGACCCTTTATACAGCTGCGGCCACTCATTATGTATCACGTGGTGAATACTTATCTTCCTACGTATAGCGGCCACAAAAATTGGCTTAAGAGTTTAATCACCCCCCCCCCCCCCCAAAAAAAAAAAAAAAAAAATCGCCATCCTGTTTTAAGTTGATATTTGTGATAGAAGTTGTTCAAATAAAGAAAATAAATCAGAAAAGACAGTTTCAATCATAACTTCAAGAACATACAATGAAGATATTGGTGGAATGTCTTATTTTGCTCATCTGACTTTTTTATCTTACTCTTTTTAGATTGTATACTTGGTCCATTTCAATTCAACTCCTCACACAATGTGTACAAATTGAAATACATTGCTAATAGATATTTGAGGAGTTTGTTTGCAAAAACCGATAAGTCCATATTTGCCAAATGGAGATATTTGCGATTAAAGGTCAACAAAATAAAGAAAATAATAAGAAAATGTTTGCTTCTCTTGACCATAACTTCAAAATGTACCTTTTATGTAGTGACCAATATATCATTTAAAAGATTATGTACTTTATGACAGAGGCCGTACTTCAAAATCTTCAAAAATGGACTTATCGGTTTTTGCGAACAAACTCTTCATTTCTTTGTAACTGTGATAGACAGAAAATGATGTACCTGTAATGAGGCTGACCAGCATGCCAACAATGACCGTGATGAGCCACGAGCTCCCGGCCAGCCAGGCGTAGGACAGCGTGTAGAGTTCGGCAACGGGCGACGTCCAACCAGCACCGCTGTTTAGAAAGTTACGGGTCAAAGGTCACAGGAATACCAGCTATATGATCTTTGTATATATTATTTGCCCTGCGTTAATGTTTTCAACTCAAAGAATGTCAGTGTCTCATCTGGTACAACAATAGTAACAACTTAAAGGTATTATTTGCCATTTGGAGATGAAACAGAATTCCAGCGCTAGCGCTTCGAAAGAGTTCTAAAATATAGGGATAGAAACAACCAATGAAAGAAAGTTAATCAGTATAATCAAGGCTTAATGAATATTGTTAAATATAAAAGAATGTGAAGAATAATTATAATAAGAGTGTTTCTAGAACAAACCATCTACAGTTATGGTTTAATGAAGAAAAAAATTGTGATATCTCCCTACATTCTGTCATTGCGAAATATTTATGTGTAAGATGTTTTGTGATACAACTGAAGAACATAATGATGCATCAAAATGGTGATAACTCGAACATTTTTTTGAATCTCTATTCCAAATGGTACACAACCAGTGACCTTAAAGGACCACTGTTCATCGCTTTGTATACTGTTTTTAGATGCCGTAACACATTTTCTGTGTAAGTTCAAAGTAGATTCACAATAAAAAATCTATTTAGTATATACGAGGGGATGGACAGACGTTAATCATCACGGTTATGGCAGCCAATATAGACGAAATAAAGTCTGTGGTCCATCATAACATTCAGCGCCATAAGACTTACAAGTATTCGTCATCATAATCGCATTTTGTCATTTCATTGTTATTATGAGTGAAATAATTGCATTGATATTATCAATTCCATAATCATCGTTATCATTATTGTTTTTTTTTTATATTACTATCATCATCATCGTCGTCATTACAAAATCGTCCGCAATAAACCGAGTACTAACCTGGATGGGGCAGTTGTTTGTGCCATGGTCATTGGCGATGCCATGCTCTGACCGGCCGTCGACATCCACGTGGTCATCATCGTCGTCATCACAGGGTCCATCGTGGTGTTCGCAACAACGGGAGGAGGGGGCAGGGGACAGCCGGATATTGTCAGCGGAAGGATCTGGGGTGGCAAATCTTCTATCCACGCCCCAACCCCGACCCACAGGGACCAGACTTGACCGACGAGAATCCCTGTTATACTACCCTGCGAAATTGTGAAACGAAAAACATGCAAACAGAGTCACTAACCCCTTGTAAAGTCATTAACAACAAATTACACCAAAGATAATAATGATGATTTTTTATAAAACTACTATAGTAAATGATTGTAATGATGCTGATAAAACTACTAGTAGCAAAAATATGAGAGTTTAATATTAACAGTGATGATAGCGTGCTTGATGTGAGCACCTCATTGTACCTGTCAGAATTGACAATCTCAGCTCGCCCTATGAAAAAGAGATCTGGTAAAGACCAGATAAAAAAAATGATTTATAATTCAAATAATGATGTTTTGATACTAAAAGTGCAGTATAACGCGTGAATAATTTATGCATTTAGGATTTGTAAAAAAAAAAGAAACATAAGTACGGCCTATCATTCATAATATAACCTCATATGGTACAAAATTTTGTGCGTTCACTTTACGTTATGTTACGTGTTAGGAAATGATGCAGAATTGACCCTATTAAAACAAAAAGAAAACAAGTATAAAGAATGATTACTCTCACTTTCATTTCCCATTAGAACTCGTCCTCCTACATGCTTTTACTCTATCTTGTCAGACCTCTCTCAGTGTCTTCATTTTTTTCTACCCCCCCCCCTCTCTCTCTCTCTCTCTCCCTTATGTATTACTTGAGTTTCTTACAGTGGTGTATCTAGGGAAAACGGCGCCCAGGGCAAGCGCGAAAATTGCGCCCCTATCATTTCTGAAAAAGTGTTCAATCCCAACCCCATCCCGGTAGGGACTTTAATAAAAGTCCACGTCATGATATGCTTTTTCAAGCACTTAAAAGGGGTCTTTTGAGGGTGACTTAAATATAATAGATTTTGATAAATTTTGACGAGAGAGCGCAGCGAGCGAGCGGAAAATTTTTGTATTTCAAATTCAAATTCAAGTTCAAACTTTATTTTCACTTTCTTTCTTCAACAGAATGTATAAGAAACAATATCATGAATTTGACATGCGAATCGTTGTAAATATATATAACCAGACAGGATTAACAACATGTTCTTGTCTACATGATCAGTAAAATAAAAATACATACACTCTATACACACACTGGGGATTTCCCCTTATGAAACATGGAATTCTTGTCATTTTTTGCTTATCAAAATAATCTTACAATACTAATCAAGATATAGTGACGGCCATATTATGGATAACGATTTAAACCAACAAACAGAGGATTTGAAAAAAAGAATACTCTAAATTAGTGAGCCAAAATTTGTATATTTCCGCGTCATCATCACGTTTTGTTCCTATCCTTTTTTTTTATTTTGACGAGCGAGCGCAGCGAGCGAGCATTTTATTGTTGTATTTCATCTTACAAATCCTTACATTCTTGTCACTTTTTGCTTATTTAATCTTACAATTCTAATCAAGATATAGTAACGGCCTTATAGATAACGATTTATACCAACAAACAGAGGATTTGAAAAAAATACTTTAAATTAGTACGTGCGAGTGAGCTGAAATTTGCATATTTCCGCGTCATCATCACGTTTTGTTCTCATCTTTTTTTTTATTTGTTTTTTTGAGCCCCCTCCCCCCGTATGTTCGAAACCGTTGGCGAACTCTTTTGATCCAATCGGCAGTCGCTTCAGAACGAAAGAAATTGCAGCCGTTGCTCCGTGTAACATTGTGCCTTCTAACGATGGCATGCGTGAACACAATATACATTGTCATTTTGCCCGCTTCACCATCACGTTTTGTTCTTATCTTCTTTTTTTATATGAAATTGTTGTATTTCAGCTTACAAAACATGGAATTCTTGTGTGAACACAATAAACATTGTCATTTTGTCCACGTCATCATCATGTTTTGTTTTTATCTTGTGTGATTTGTTTTTTTTTGCGCCCCCCCCCCCCCCCGAATGTTCGAACAAGTTGGTGGACTCTTTTGATCCAATCGGCAGTCGCTTCAGAACGAAAGAAATTGCAGCCCCTTCTCCGTGTAACATTTTGCCTTCTAATGATGGCATGTATGAACACAATATTATACCTTGTCATTTTGTGCGATTCATCACCACGTTTCTGTTCTTATCTTCTTCTCTTTTTTTGGAATTTTGGCGAGCGAGCACAGCGAGCGAGCCGAAAATTGTTGTATTTCAGGGTTTTTTTCTTCTCTTTTTTCTTTGTCTTTTCTTCTTCTTCTTCTTTTTTTTTTGTTGTTTTTTCGTTTTTGGCGCCCCCAAGGAGTGGTGCCCGGGGCACGTGCCCCCCCCCCCCCCCCCCCCCCCCCCCCCCGATACGCCACTGTTTTCTTACCACATTGTTTGCCCAAGGAAAGAACATGCCAAGCGTGAAAAGTCCCAGCGCAGGTCCACCGAACATTCCACCGAAACTCAGCGCCAGCTATACGTATGGACAAAAATGTTGGGGACATTGAAGATTAGATTTACTAATAGATGGTTTAGAACAAGATGGATAAACTGCAGATACTACACAAGGAGTGGTAATGAACACGAAAACTAGTATGCATAAATTATTGCTGTATCAATATATGTTATCAACAGAAACTTAATGGTTTTGGGTGGAATTTGACGAGATTATGCCATCGAAAGTCCTGGAAATTTCGTAAAGATTAATCTTAAGATTGATCTTAAGATTCAGAAAAGCAACCTTCATCTGCTAGGGAATAAGAATAATGTGGTAGAAATCAACGTAAGTATCTTTATGAAATAGATTTGTCGTCAACGCGGTCAATATTGATCTTGCGCTGGATTCAATGAGTTACTCTTGATAACTCGAGCATACAATAAATCGTATGTCTTTATGAAACAGGTCCCAGACTGCAATGGCCTAGTGGCAGAAGATGCGATTTACATCAGATTAATCATAATTAAGGTACAAAAAAGAGCAAACAAAACCAAAACGAAGAATACGTTCACAGACGTTTGAATGCTTGCAAGACAAAAGCTAACAAACAAATAAACACAACTGAACTCAACCACGAACCATGCAGTTCCTGTTTTTCGCCCTAGATTCAAGCTCTCGTGCAACCTCTTCATCTATCACTTGCACGCATGGCTTATATCAAAATTTCATTTTCAATATCTGACATGGATGTGAATACATTGTACGATATAATTATGAGCAATGCAATCGTCTTTACCTGTAGAATGTTTCCCAATATTGATGCTACGTATGTAAGCGCCATGCAGAGAGCTCCGTATACCACAGCTAACAAAAAAAGAAAAAAATAAAGAGATGAAGTATTAGACAATTTAACCAAACTGACGTGTAATCGTGCAATAACGTAATGTGAGTCACTTTACATTTTATAATCAGAATTATTATCGTCACTTAATCAATTCATTCATCACGTTCATGGAGCAAGAGTGTTGCTCGACCATACTGCATCCATTCTTGTTTGATAGATGTGACTAATTGTTCCTTACCGGTAAAAGGTAAAAATCGTAATTTCTGGCGTTTTCAGAGAAATCCATGCACATTATAGTAATTTCGTTTTCACCACCACGAGCTAAATTTGTTATATGGGTATTTTGTTTGCTCGAAATATTGTGTTTGTTTGCTTTTGCAAATAAGGAAGTGAACATGTTTATCACTTATGGGCCTACAAATAAAGTTGAATGTCATTTGCTTGTGTATTGTGAAGATTAAGTTAATTTTCTTTTTATTCTGTAAGACGGAGTTGTTGTTTTTTGTTGATTTAATTTCTCTTCTGAACTCTTGTGAAAGTAGTTTCTTATTAACAGCAACATACATATTCTAAGAATAAATGTACATGCGTTATTCTTGACCTCATTTCTTCTTCACGATATATAATGATAAATAAACGAGGTAGTTAACAGGGGCGGATCCAGGGAGGACCGCAACCGGCGCACACCCCCCCCCCCTTTATTTTTTGTTGAAACAAAAGAAATAAAAAGAAAAAAATGGGGGAGGGGTGCGTGCGCCCCCCTTTAATTTTGTAAACACGCCCCCTCTTTACGGAATTTCTGGATCCGCCCCTGGAAGTCCTAACACATGTAAATATATTAACGGCGTGCAATTTATTTTCTTTCTTTTAGCGAGCCGCAGTGAGTAACGAACAACGCTATGAAACGAATAGTAAGGAAGAGGGATTTGCATGCAGGCTCACCGACAACCTTGTTAACAATGCTGTATGTTCTCGGCGACATGTTCGGGAACAGCTTCTTAATCACATCTTCAGAAGTGACAGCCGTCAGGGCGTTCAATCCCGATGACACGGTACTAACGTGTATAGATAAAAATATACAAAAATATACAACAGAAAATAAATGAGTATATTCTATTCACCATTGATATAGACACTTTTTACAGATGAATTGATAAATTGCACCTCAATGAAGATACATGTATTGGATTTTGAACATCTCGGATTGTACAACTTAGAATAAATCTATTGTAAATAAATAAGCAAAGGTGCAAATAAATAAATACAGAAATAAATACACAAAAACCTACAAAAATAAGACATAATTTACGATTTCAGAGCACTTTAAACATTACAGGCATGGATATAAATTATGATCATTGGGGGCATAATCATATTATAAGTTGCACAGTATAGCCCACCTCAATGCGGCGCTCACTACTCCAGCCGTGAAGAGACCGGAAAGTCCCGGCGTGCTGCCGTACAAATCCACCACCATGAACGGAACCAGCTGCAACAGAAGAATAAAAAAGAGAGAAACAATGAATTATTTTTGCTTAAGATTACTAGACTCCCAAACTATAGACTCTTGAAACACCATAAAATAGACTCTGTGAAGCAAATACAACTGACTGATCTGTGCTAAAAAATGCAAAAAAAAAAAAGAGAATAAATCTTTCACACGGAATTATTGCAGGGTTGTACCACTTTAAATAACAGTTATGCCTCGGAAGGGGATCCCATTAAGAGGATGTGTTGCACCATACCTCAACGATGATTAATATTCTTTCCTCCTTTCTTCCTTTCTTTCTTTCTATCTATCTATCTTTCTTTCTTTCTTTCTTTCTTTCTTTCTTTCTTTCTTTCTTTATTTCTCTCTTTCTTTCTTTCTTCTGTACAAACCAAAAGAAGAACCATGAGGCGATATCCTTCTATGGCCTCAAATTGCTTAAGATATGAATGTGGGGATACCACTTGAGTTATTTCTTACTTGTAAAGTACTAACAAAAAATTAAAAAGTACTAACTAAAAAACTATAGACATGTAATTCGTCACTGAGACGAGTTAGCTGAAAGTTAGCCGAAATCGATTTTGGTTGTTTATGTAAAGTATCTTTATTCTCTCTGCGGTACCGTGTTTTCATAACAGTTGTCACTGTAATCATTAGTTAATTACATTACTGAGTTATTACTGGAGACATTCATTATGAGCTCCCTCGTGGAGACATTTTATTATGAGCTCCCTCTTGAAAACATTATTGTACATCTAATAGTAATGTTTGATTTGTTTAAGATTTATTATAGTCTGATTTAATGTCAGTATTTTCTGGGGCAAATTATCTTTAATAGGGTCTATTTTTTCCTCTCTTTTTTTTCTTTTTAAAAACTGGCAGCAACAAATCAGCAGGAAAGATAGAAATCATTGTCACTGTTTTATTCTGTATTATTCAGAGACTCCAACCAAAAGCACCTTCTGATCTGAAGATTCTCCCGCCAGTAACCCTTGGAAAACGGGAGACTCCAACTTGATGTGCGCGAAGCGCGAAGTTCCTTGCGGCCAGGGTCCAGGGCCCTGGAAGTTCTAGGGTTCTTGATGCTCTCTCGTGCTATATAAGGCTTATTTTTCAACTTAAGATGGCAATAAGTAAGAAATCATTTCAAGTGGGAGACACAGAGCCAGGACAGGAGAAATCAAATCTCAAGCGGGAGAACGGGAGATTTTGGAAAAAAAAAATGGGCTTTCGGCGGGAGATTTCCCGTCGAAAGTAGGAGAGTTGGAGTCTCTGATTATTACCTGATCAGGCGCCCTCACGCGGCCAGAAAAGAGTGGATCGCAGTCGGCGTAGTAAGCGTACATGACAAGACCGGCTAGGCAGGCCAGAGAGACAACCACGATCATACCAATGATGGCAAGACCGAGGGCGCTGTGAAGACAAGAATATTATTATGGCAAAACCTAGTGATATACGAAAAACAATATTCTATTTTCTATTTAGGCTAATCACGATCATTCATAATTCGGATATTAGACAGGGGTAGGACTGATGACGGTAAGAATCAAGCACACACACACAAAAATACACATAAAAATAAAAATGAGGGATGATTTCTGGATGAACGAGAGTTCGAAGATTCGCATAAGTTAGTTTCCACTCTCTTACTATAGTGTATTTACTGTTAAACTACCACAGGTTATCACATTTTGAAGACTTGTAACTGATGATGAGAACTTCGGAGGATCACATGGATTTTGGAAACGATCATGAACAATAGTCATGAGCGTTGCTTGCTCACTAATTATTGTAAAAAAAAGAGGAAGATCTGCAACTCAAGTATAGAAAGATCGAAAGATAACTGGGCCTGCCAATCACGTTTGATATACAACTGTATTCATTTAACACATTCAACTCTTAGGTTTCAAGTTTTTCGGGGGAAAAAAGGAAAAAGGAGGAAGAAAGAATGCAGATGATGTAAAATGATAATAATGAAATGAAACTCCCTCGAGTAATGACGTTAGCACACATCTCGTTTACATTGTAGCCGCGAGACTTACATTCGGGCCGACCTCAGACGTCCGCATGACAGGTACCGCATGACCTGTGCCTGAGACACGCCGTAGATGGAGCCCCACAGGAACGATCCACCCACAGTGATCGTCCAGAAAGTGTGCCTCACTGTCGGATCTGGATTGAAACTTTGTTCGTTGGTTGGTTTGTTTGGCACAGGGATAGGGATAAGAAACAGGACGGGATACAACGTTGACACCTTTAATTTCACAGAATATTCAGAAACATCAGCAACAATAGACACCAAGCCAAAGTATAGGCCTACGTTTAGAAAAAAAGAAGCAAAATAAAAAGAGAATCAACAAATAGATTAAAAATCCACAAAAATGGTTAACAAAGTATACTCAACACTGACCATAGTTATTATTACTCATTGTCATTCAGTTTATTTTATCTCAGCCGTCGCGGGCCATTGGTTTCTTTTGTACATACTGTAGATCATGCAAGTACACTATCGAGAGTAACAGCAAAAAGAACCGCTCTTTTACTTCTTTTCCTGTAGCGAAACTAACAAGATATCATTTTGACATTTCCGCTCATTGACATGCGGTACACACAAATTATAATACATACAATAACGTTACTTCAACAATTAAGAGGCAAGAACAGTCAGAAAAGAAAAGAGATAAAGATAGAGGATGTGTGTGAGAGAGATAGGTAAAGTTGATGAGATATAGATTGATAGATGAAGATAGACAGATAGATAGATGGATAGATATATAGATAGATAGAAATAGATAGACGGACAGACAGACAGACAGAAAGATGGATAGATAGACAGATATAGACATATAAAGAGATAGATAGATCATTATACTTAATAGAAACAGATAGATATGAATAACATAGGTATAAAGATATAGATAGACAGACAGACAGACAGCTAGAAAGATGGATAGATGGACAGATAGATAGACAGACATAGACATATAAACAGAAAGACAGATATACTTAGTATAAACAGATAGAAAGATATAGATATAGGGCCTAATGCATAGGTATAGATATAGATTTATAAACAGATAGACAGACAAATAGACAGACAGGCAGATAGATATAGAGAGAAGTAAGGGAGAGACAGAAATAGTTCTGTATACTTGCTGTAAAACTAACTCACTTCCAGAAGTCGATTCTGCCTCCTTCCTCGCATATCCTCCACACCTCGCCAAGTCCTCCGAGCTCTACGGCTCCCTTGACCAGCACTGCGAGAAGTCCGGCGATCATCACCAGCATTTGGAAGACATCAGTGACGATCACGGCTTTCATACCACCCTGAGATCACAAAAAAAAAAAGAGTTAACAAAATAAAATGCCTAACAGATGTCAAGACGAGTCCCGAGTATACTCGGGCAAGTGCCTATGGGAAATGCGTGTTGAAGCAAAATCAGTCCGTCCTCAGCGTTATATACAAACCGTTACATACTGAAAGGGTGCAGACTATAGTGCAGCCAATCATTAATAGATTACTTAAAAAGGAAATCAGCCACCAAGGGGAAAATAGAGTGGGGTAAAGATTCAATTTGTGAGGGTTGTTTGGATTAGTAGGGGGGGGGGGGGGGGTCTTTTATAACTCACAATCGTGGTGTAGAATGTACAAACGACTCCAGTAGCCACAACGCAGCCCCATAGGTTCACCCCAGTCACTGTAGGAAAGAACAATATTAAAACCATGATGGATACTGCTAATGTATGGTCATTGCGACTTTAAAGTAACCAAACAAAGGTAAAACACACCTTGAAGAAGTGTTAGCATGAGAGCAAAGCGAAAACATGTTTTTTTTTTTTGCAAAAACATAACAAACAAACATACAAACAAGTAGTAGGTGCACGAAATCCACGAGGCACACAGCCCACTATATAATAGTCGTACAGTCCACAAGTCGTACCGCTCACGAGTCATTTATTGCAAACGAGTTATACAACTCACATAGTCATAATAATATTGCACACGAGTTATATACAACTCACATGGTCATAGCTAGCCTAGGAAATAGTCAACCAAGGCCACGATCTTGACATGGGGGGGGGGGGGGCATTTCATGAAGTATTTTGTCCGACAACTTTCTCGGACAAATTTACTCTCAGCCAATCAGATGCAAGGATTTGAGTAGCTTTTAACAGTTTGTCAGACGAAATATCTGACAAAACGCTGCATGAAATGCCCCCAGGTGAAAATTGGTTCACGAGCTGTATACGGTCCAAGGGCTCCATAATAGACACTACTCAAATAAGGCTCACGAACCCGGCATTTAACGAGAATCATATCTACCTATAGTGTCAAGCTCTTTCTTACTTCTTTGTTTTTGCGTAATGTCGAGTTCATGGGCCTGTTTTATTTCTACTGTCTATCTCTTGGTATGGGCTGTATGACTCGTGGACATCTAGCTCGTGGAATGAGCCTATATGGAATCTACTTTTGTACCTTTTTGCCACTACATTAAAACTAAACACGGAATGTGGACGTGGAAATTGAGTTGAACTGAAGCCAAAACATACCTTGGTTTAGAGCCAACGCAGGGGCATAGATTACTATTGCCATGTAAAAAATCTGCATGAGGAAAGAAAGAAACGAAGAAAAACATGTCCAGGTCACGATACTGCGTGTAGCATTTAGTGTAAGTCGCGATATACTTCCATTTCAAGTGTGTAGGGTAGCACAGTACAGAGTAGTTCAGACTTCATGCTATGTTTAAGTAATATTATTAGTGGAAATAATTATTATATTATTATTCACTTCTCGTCAGTTTTCTTCAGTTTGCGTTTGTTAAAGGGGATGGCTATATACTAACTGATCAGTGGTAATCAGTAGGAATGCAGGGGGATGATTGTTCCAATTTTTGTGGGATTCATTTAAGAGTACATTATATATCTATTGTTGTGTAAAAATTATTTGCTTCAGAACGGTCTCATATTCAAGTAATTTGCAGTTTAATGCCCCGTCACTGTACAGGCATGCTAACCTCGAAACATTAAACTGCACATTTACTTGAATATGAGACCATTCTGAAGCAAATAATTTTCACACAACAATAGATATAATTATAATGTACTCTTAAATGAAACCCACAATGATTAGAACAATCATTCCCCAGCATTCCCACTTATTCCCACTGATCAGTTACTAGCCATCCCCTTTAAGTACTATTATGTAAGCCAAAAGACGAGCAAGTGCAGAAGCCTAATTTCGGCATTACAAAGACAATTGCAACCACGACGACGACGACAACATCAACATCAACAACAACAACTAAAGCCAAAAAAAAAAAAAAAAAATTACCGATGTGATGAAGGTGATGATCGTGCCGATCAACCTTGCCACGTGACCAAACCGCAGCTGTAAGTACTGAAATGGAGAAACAACAACAACAATAATGATAATGATTATCATTTCACATTTACTTACATTTACATAACCAAAGCAAAGTTCAGCCTCTAGTCTTTTCTATAATCATTGAGTTTCACCAACTTAAGACATTGTTATTGGCAACAATAGTCATGATAATGATAATTTCATTTCATATATTTTGTTATGGCTTCTTCAGTACTTTTTCTCGCACAATTTTTGACGAAACAAAACAAAGGGAAACTTTGAAGGAGTACATTACACTTGTAGGAGGTAAATATCATTTGTTTGTTTGTTTGTTTGTTTGTTTGTTGTTGTTTTTTCAATCCACACTAATGATGTGCTATCATATCATAAGTGCATTGTCATCTATACGGTGTCTAATCTAGAATATATTGTAGATCTGACAGGAGCAGAGTGACAAGCGAGCAAACCTTGAAGGTCTGACGACACTTTCGAGAACAAGGCATCTAAAACCAATCAGAACTGTACAGTTTTTGATCTCATAAATATCTCTTAACGGGATGGTACAGTTCCGGTAGATGAGATGGGGCTTCAGGTTTCCAAAGCTTGTTGATGATGATTTTTTTTTATAATGAGAACCCCATAATGAAATTATGACAGAGCATATAATTCTAAGAGGAATTCAAAGTTTATTTGATGAAAATTGGTTTTAAAATGGCTGAGATATCCAAAACAAAGCGATCCTAGTACAAAGTGGGACCTAATTTTTATTAGGATCGTTTTGTTCTACTTTGTTTTTTGAATATCTCAGCTACTTTAAAAATCGATTTTCATCAAATAGACGTTGAATTCCTCATAGGATTGCATGTTCTCTTAACTTTTCAGAAAGTGGTTTTCTAAGTATCTTGCAAAAAGTTATAATCTGAATCCTCACCTCAACCGATAGGGCCTACTATGATATACAACCTCTTAAACATCGTCTATGAAATATCTATCTATTACACAGCTGAGTTAAAAATGAAAAAAAAAATTATCCCATGCTACTCGATTATACTTTCCTCTCTTGTACCAGTAATACGTTTGGATTTTTATCGGGGTCTAAATAAATTCCCTGGTAATATGTAGCATTGTTTCCCGCATGTTATGCATGTTACGGGCTCTAGGAAAGAGATGGTGGCAGTCGACAACATGTCACACATAATTATCCTCACTGACACCAAGCAAATCACAACCAAACTTTCTTGGAGTAACAGCAACTGGGCCTAGAGCCCTCGCAGCTTTTCTGCCCCACGTGGGTTGAACATGTTACACTGATTTGCATAATGCATATTCATGACACCCTGCGTAAGAAGTTCCTGATTTTATTATTCTGAGGAAATGTCTGAATTACTTGTATACCTCTACAATCATACCAGCTTACGCAGGGGAATCTAATTTTCCGAGTTGCTATAAAGGGACGCACGAACTGTGCAAAGTCAAGTTTTCCGTCTGCCTAATGGGAACTACTGTTTTCATTCATCTATGCTGAAAAGCATCAGAATTTAACTGGCAAGTTCGCTTTTATTACTACGAACAAACAAAAGATGAACCCATTAAATTAGCCGTTGTAAAAGAGCCACTGCCTTCGAATACGCCCACTTTTATAACTGTAATCTTAGGTTTGCTGGGCAAAAACTTTTTTTACAGTGTTGTGTAAATAGTACAAAAACGCGTCGATGTAACAAAACATATACTTTGTAAGCGTATAATGGTCATCGATTTATCCGGACAGTATGCCTGTCGTGTGGGACCTGAAGTATCGTACAGGCTTATAAGGACTGTGTGAGTATATATCTGCTCGTGTGTGTGTGTGTGGGGGGGGGGGGGGGGGGGCATAAAGAGCATGAATAGGAGTGCTGAGAAAGTGCAAAGGTGAGAGTTAAAGTAGAGGATGACAATAGCTCAGCAAATAGTGAGAGGATAAAGAACCTTAAGTATACTCCATCATGCCGCGCTAAAACCGAATTATTCAATTGTAAACGCTGAACGGTTTCTTAGGGGAGCTACAGCCAATGACAATGAGGGGTAATACAAGGGGGTCGTCCTTCAGGCTTGAACACTGAAAGACACGGGGACAGAACAGTAGAAAGAAGCTATTACGAAAGACAAGCCGATTACAGCTCCTGTTACTATCACTATTGTGGACAACCATCGTTTTAAGTATGCTTGTTTAGTTCTAATAAAGGTCTGTTGCTTTCCCGGTCTCTTCCAGTAATGACAAAAACAGCGTATCAAATGCGAGCTGATACTGTTAAGAGATTGACAGTTACTTTTACCTGGTATAACCAATGTCATAGATTATGCTACTCTGTATAACATAGCGTTCCGTGTGTCTGAAAGACTGAAGAAGCGACTTGTTTATTTTGATATGAGGCGTAAAACCGTTGGCAATAACTGCCATATACATTATCTGTGAACACTGTGTTCTGCTGTGCACATTGTGGTAGTGACAAACGGAGTCTTTTTATCTACAATAGGCCTCAATTAGTTTACACGGATAAACGATCATTCTTTACGTGATATTATGTTACGTTGACGAGTATAGGAACTGGCGTGCTATGTATACAAGTACCTTGAGCTCTTGGGTTGTTTTACGGTGTACACCATCCTTAGATGTGAATGAGATCCGAAAAAGGACATAAACTCAATTTATCGTACAGGTCCTTTACATTGTCACGACCATAGTCAGAATACAGAAAATATACAGTAAGAACTAAAGTGTGTTATACCCTGTCGTAAAATTGTGACACATCAAAAGAAATGAGTCAAGAAGCCTAGTTGTAAACAAAGCCATAGTTCTCGAGCGCTATATACATGACAACCCATCAGTAGCCATACCTAATTGGCACGAAAGGGATCCTCGGGGAATGTTTACTGAATCAGCAAAGACTTACTTTGAAAAAAAATGTATGTATGTGAATAGGTGATGTGTGCTGTTGAATTGTGTTGGCCGTGTGCCACTGTGTCAGCAGGGGGAATAAAAAAGGGGGGTGGGGTGGATGGCAGAGCCAGGGACCATGTTTGCCGAAAATCTCATCCATTGTCCGCCGTGGACCACATAGGTGAAAATGAGGGAGTTCCTTCGGAGCTATTGACGAGAGATGAGAACGGAATACATAGGAATGCCGAAGCCCAACAAAGGGGCTTAATCTTCTGTCTTTTGTTCTCATTCCGTTTGAGAAAGAAAATAAAAGAGAAAGAAATATCCGTGAAGAAGTTCCAGTTGGTGGCGTCAAGTATGAGGGGACATTTTTCCAAAAAGAGAAACAAAACCGAACAAAAATAGCGTCCTCATGCGAAAGGGAGAGAGATCTTAAAAAAGGATATAGAAGAGTGGGTACAACCCTATAATCTATGGATGATGAGTGAATTTCACGCACACAAATCATGCACTGACGGCACTCCCAGCCGTCAGTGGCGATCCATGCGGTGTAGAAACTCCCGCGTTGGTTATAATCATCTCACGTATCAGCTTACTGTCAAATGCAGTTAGCAAGCGAAGTTTTGACAAAAAACAAAAACAACATAACAAAAGCCAACAAAACAATACAGCACAAAGATTTAAAGAAAAGGCGAAACTGGTAGATATCAACGACCAATCATTGGCCGTGTCTCTCTTGCAGTAATAAAAATAAATGTACATTGACGCTTCATTATCCCCATAAAAAAAAAAAAAATAATGTAACAACCCCCCCCCTTTGCTATTACAGATACTTTCTTGGCTCTAAGGTTTTTTTTTTTATAATTTAGTATTAACCTATACACAGGCATGATTGCCATGGTTTTCTTTTGTTTTATGTTGTATTGTCGCTTTTTTACCACGTGCAAAGTAGAATATCAGGAAATTAATTTTACTTATTATCTGTGTCCCTTTTTTCGCTGTTCGTGCGTGTGTTTGCATTTCCGTTTCCAAATTAGTTTCACGGACGGAGGCAGACACCAATTATCATTCTTATGATCGTGATAATGGATTTTACTTATTTCATAAGTTCAAACAGACTGACACACGCCTGCTCAGATTACTGAAATCGTATCTATTCTTCCTCAAAACATGCTGCAGATTCAGAGTTAAGATTATGACCAAAGTTTCATTAAACGAGCTATTCCATTATCATAATTACAAGGGGGAAAACATGAGTAACAAAAAAAAAAAAAAAAACCTGTCTTCATTGGACTCAATGTTACTGTATTGCATAAATGATTTAAGATTAAATATAGTAAAGTTATTGTCTTCTAGAAAGTGACTTACATGTATATGTATCGCTGAAATTATTCAAAATTCTGAAATCAAGCAACCATTCTTAACAGGATGTTGATAGAGCGCGCGAGCACACACACACACACACACACACACACACACACACGCAATAAAAAATACTTTACGCCCTTGAAAGTAATCCACTATCAAACAGTAGGTGTTACGGATGGAATATTACCTCATTTGCACTAGTGATATTCAATTTCATAAAGACTGGCAGGAATGCGTTGGTTATGAGTCCAGCACCAATGAAAGCGAATGCGAAGATCCAGTACATTGATCCGTAGAAGTATACCTCAGCGGGGGTGCCTATAACCGTGATGGCAGATATGTAGCTGGCTACCAGCGAAAAGGCGACGGCAAGCGGGTTCGCCTTCCGATCGGCCAGGAGAAACTCGGCGGCCGTTGCCTGCTTCCCTCCCGTGCAGGCGTAGAAGATCCCGATAGCGGCCGAGATGCCAAGCATCACGGCGAGGATCACGTAGTCAACGACGCCAAACGTCCCCGCCATGTCGGCACCGACGAATCACCAATTTATAACCTTCTCGATTAAAGTGTAAAAACTCCGAAGCGAACTTCAGCTCCACTGGGCGATTGTCATCCGCTGGCGCGCGCGCAACGACGACAAGGTTTTGTTTTGAAGAAACGAAAAAGACGGGAGGCGAAGAACAATATGAACTATTGACAGAGAGGAGAGAGAGAGGGAGGGAGAGAGGGGAGAGAGAGAGGGAGAGAAAGGGGGGGGGGGCACCTCTCTGTCTAAAGTCTACCGAAGGAGCACATACCAATACACGAAAGGCAAAGCTTTGTTGCAAAGCAAACAAAAATAATGGCTCAGTGATCTTCTTCCCTGCCCCGGTTCCACATTTTCACGTCATGTTTAGATATTCCAATTCAGCTCAATGTAGCAGACACCTTAAAAGAGAATGATACCCACATATAAAAATCATTATAATGGATTGAGTAAATGTGGCAATGTTTTGAGTAGAACACTAGTAGAACAGTAGAACAATTCGTGACATCAAGCTTAGACTACCTTGATATGAAGAACACAAAGAGAATTCCTCAAAATTTCATTTGCAATAAAGAATACACATTTTTCTCCTCTTGATACTGACATTAAGAGTAATATAACCACTTTCCCCCTTTTTTTCTGACAGAGGGAAGTCAAACGTATTTCTATTTTGCTAGAAAAAACTGAAAATGTAAGTATATGTATATGTTGAATCCTCTTTATGTTTTCTTTGTCCAAGTGTGATATCATGAAATGTTAAAGTTTTCTCACCCAGCAATGCTTGAGGGACTGAAACTTTAAAAGATTCATAATTTCCGATTTTCCTCAAACGTCACTAATGTGTTCAATTAATGTTGCTGCATTCTCTCAAACTACATTTAATCCTATTATTCAGGGTGTCATTCTTTCTCCTATACGTGAAAGGCGCTGCGAAACTTCCCAGATTGATCTTGTTCATTTCATTTTCTGATCACTGCTTGCGTTCGTATAGCAAAGTGCAGAGCGTACGCCATGAATAACATATCAATTAGTACATTGGGTTCAGCTGGCCCATGACTGGTATTCATTGTTACCTGGTACACAGTGCACGGTATACAGGGCACTAGCTTTTGCACGGGGAGTCAATGTTAAACGTATCATTACTGTCTGTCATCAATAATATTCAAGGTTTCCTATACACTTCTACTTTTGTCTTCTTGCTTCTGTGAATCTTCAAATCAGGCAGCGGTCGCGCACAATGATTCATAATACATAATACATGTAATACTGGTAGTATGATAATAGCGCATTCGAGTCTCCGCACCTTTTACATGACAAACTACATCCCAGTCACTATACATGCGTTTTCTCCATGCTGCGACAGAAAACAATACTTCTGACCTAACATTCCTGAAATGGAAGCAAAATTGTTAGTTCGTTGATGATGATCTTCGCAAGAATGACGGGCAAAGTCACCATCGTGACGGGTATCTTCGGGACATACCTCCTTCACTTTTTCACCCCTCTTAAAGCAGAAAATATGTATAAAAAGGGGGAGTTCGAACACGTTATTGTCTGCTGGATCTCGTGGTCACAATCTAATTTTTGAAAGGCACGAGTCTCATTAATTATGAAAGTCTTCAGAAGGTCATGTGTGGCTCAATGTTTACCTTTGATATGTTCTAAATGGGAACGACATTTAGATAGTCCCCCTAAAACTACCGAAATGGAAAAGTATCACATTATGATATTTCTACTGTGGACATTGGGTTGAGATATTTTCAGTATAAAATAGTCCAAAATAAGATTTTGTTTTTAAATAAGCAACTGTACAAGATGAAAAAAAAAATCATTAGTGATAAATGTTCGTTTTGTAAGGAAGACCTGGAAGATATTGTACATTTCTTTTATGAATGTGAAACCGGTAAGTCAGTCTGGAATGAAACTGAAAAATGGTTTTATCAAAAGTGAGTAGAAGAGTTCGCAACCACAATAGTTACTTGCACTTCATCGGGTCATTCAAAAACACTAAATTCAGAGATATCACTGCTTTTCTATACTTGTCCCAAATCCACAACATTTCTGGTTCTTTTATCACTCTGGATAATGATCAAGAGCAACACTATACCGTCACTGGCAGTCATAAAGCTGCGAAAACTGTACATATATTTTTGCAAAAGAAACATATTGTTCTTTACCTATTTCCTATAGCCCCTAGCTTTGAGGAAAATAGAATGAGAAAATATTGTGCATATAGATTCAAGATTCAACTTTATTTTCACCTCCATCAAAATGAACAAAGAAATTATGTACATTGCATATGCACGGGATATTTGTAATACAGAACAAAATTTGAAAAGGTACATAAGAAAATAATTACGAAAATGAGAAGTAGATGCGATTACATCTTTGTTAAATACATAAAGCGTATAATAAAAGTCAACTAAGGATGAGGATGGAAGTGGAGGGTCCCACTAAGAAGCAAAGCTTGTACGATATGGGACCCTCAGAAAATACACAAAACATCAATATAAAAAACAATAAACGAACCGATGTCAACTGACATCAAGATGATTGGGAAGAGAAAAAGAGAGAAAAGGAAAGGAAAAAAAAGAGAAAAAAAAAAGGGAGAAAAAAGAGGGAACTACAGCATGTGCCATCGTGGACGCAAGCAATCTAGATTTCATAATGTAAAAATAAGTGATAAAATACAAGCTGGATTGAATGTAATGTAAAACATTTTTTATACGTAGTTATGTTGGTAAGAATGCAGGAGAAAGAGACAAACACATCGTTATATTTAGAACACAGACAGGGACACACTTAGGAGGACTTATGTAAAAAAGAATGATGACTTGACTGAGATGATAAAGGGAAACTAACTCTGTTGGATGTTGTAAAATTTCAATAAAAATGATTTTAATTTATTCTTGAAGGAATTCAGAGATTGAGCTGTTGTGGGTGGGAATGGGTGGCATTGCGATCTCAGCTGTAGATAATTGCGACTTCGACCAATTATGACCCCTTTGAAAATAAGCAAAGTTCGGACTTTCAAAGCCTTCTTTTTGTACACTTTTAATCATATCGGCTTGATATTATACTGATGGTCATCAGGGTCAGCAGAGGACCGGCATGGATTTCGATGTTTACCTCCATAAAGCAAATTTTCTAACCCTCGGATGTTTTTTTTTTTTTTTTTTGGGAGGGGGGGGGGGGGTGTTATAGACCAGTTTAAGAGCACAATGCTACGTAAAAGATAGTAAATGTATTTAAATACACACGGGAATCGCAAACACAAACACCAAAAAGCCAACAACAGTTTTTACAATAATATCCTCGAATATCACAGCTTCACGAGAAATAATTATCCTTGACATATTATGCGATACTGTTGCCATTGACAACGGCAATGTAATCGAAACTTGGGGGTTGCGGGCTGCGATGGTGTCAAAGATGGTCACGCTTCCGAGTTCCTTTCAGATTTCATTCTGTTCAGGCCGCTCCCCTCCACCCTTTGCACTTCGTGAGGTGAGTTCAGCAGACCGTAATGAAGAGGAAACGATGACGATTAACTCTTTCAATCTCGTGGAACATGTCTATAATGTAATTCCGATGCTACATAGTTTGCCGAGCTTGAGACGGGGTAAGTCACTGTCTGCCAACACGTCGCACCTCACCCCAATCTCTTTGTGTCAATGTTGAATGGGATTAATTCATTGATCGAATTAGGCATTCATGAGAGCAGGTGTGGATCTTGTCAATGGGTTGTGAGGCACCCTCTATCCTCTTTGTCATTTTCACAATATGAAACACACACACACACAAAACAGAGAATATATGTTTGCAATTCTTTTTACTCCCGTAATCTACCTCCCCAATCACAATCTTTATCGACTATCTACTTTTTACTTACTACTTAAAATCTGTCTATATATCTATCTATCTGTCTATCTATCTATCTATCTATCTATCTCTATCTATCTATAATACATCTATATTTCTATCTATAAGTCTATATCTATCTATCCATCTATATAGACAGACAGACAGATAGATAGATAGATAGATAGATAGATATAGAGATATTGCATACATCAATGTTTATAAGATAACAGCTTAGCATAACTTTATTTACCTAACTCATGTGAAAGTTTGAATCATTTTGAATGTGTAAAGGAATGATATAATTCCCGTCCTCATATCGTTGTTATATCGGATTTTATGGTGAAATAACACTGTGTGTAAAGAATAGAAAGAAACTGATGTTTCCAAGACTCCATAATGCGCAGAGTTAAGATGCAAGTCTATAGTTTCAAAGCACACAGCCAGAATAATGATACTTATCGTATTGCAGTATTGTATATTTTTCTTTAATTCCAGACGTATGAACTATATGCGTCGTCACTTTCCTCTTGGGTATGAGATAAAAACATAGGCAAGGCTATAATTGAAGGGGTCGGTGCAATCAGCGAGGTGGAAGTCTCTCTTCCACCTCCCTGGTGCAATATAGTGCTAACTCACACAATAGTCATTGTGAGATAATCTCTGTTGAATCTTTGGAAAGTCCATACATTGTACATTAATAAAACATGAATGCATGCATTTTTTTTAACCATCTTATTGGTTGAATTCATATATGATATGTTCACCTAGGATAGAGTGAAGGATAAGGATTATGAAAATGCATGTAACTCAATTTTGACAAAAGTGTGAGTTAGCACTATATTGCACCGACCCCTTCAATTATAGAAGCCATACAAACGACCTGTCACACTTTGCAAATACTAACATGAATTTAAAAAAAAGGTATAGGGGCCTAATAGAGACACACACACACACACACACACACACACACACACACACACACACACACACACACACACACACACACACACACACACACACACACACACACACACACACAAAGTGCCCATAACGTTGCACCTGTCACAGAAAAATGAATTCTATGGAGAGGAGAAGAGGTTTAACATTTTGCCAGTCTCCACTAGAGATTGTCCCCTTTTCTCTAATATATTTATGCAATACAGTGTATGATAATGAAAAGATGACGAAGAAAAATACACTGGTCCTGTATGATATAGGGACAAGAACAAAAATTGTCCTTTGCAGACTGAATATCGATACTTTTTCTTTTATTCTTTAAGGATCGTTCTTTTAAATTAATGCATCTGTAAAAAGAAAAAGAAAAAATTAAAGCAAAGCACAATTTCAAGCATATGTATCAAATAAACCAATTGGTAGGCCATACTACAAAGGTTTAGTAGAGCAATAATTTCTTCAAAGCCTATGTAAGAAAAAAAAAACAGAATATATTTCACATGTCGTTAATATCATGAACATAATATTTTTCAGAAACAACGAATAGACTTTAATTATTTTTCAAAGATAGCTAAGGTGGGGGAGTAAGAATGATAGAGAGGGGGAGAGAGAAATTAGCAATTATCTGCCTTTCCCTTAGCCTGAAAATGACTCTGTGTGGACTTAATGTGGTAACACTCATCACAGCACATTTAAAAATCATTAAAAAATTCGCCCGAGAGTGATGTGCTGGTACGATATTCTCCTGAATGTGTATCGTAATCGAATGTACGATATCGTAATCGGCCGACAATCACATGTGATTGATTGTATGATCATGTGACAATTTTGCGACTGGAAAATCAAACGAATGTACGGCGTTACGGGTGAGGTTAGGCTACACGGCACGTCCGGAAATTGAAAATAACAACAGTTTCAGTCATTTTCAGGGCACTGGAATCCATTTCGAAGAGAGATGGTGAGCCTCGACCATGACAGTACAAGGCAAGGGGTAAGTAAAACACTGAGGTTTGGATTTATGTTGATTTTTGTTTGCTCAAAAGTCTTTCCGGCACTTTGTTGTCGCCATTAATGATAGTCCCAGACCCCCATATCTGTGTTGGCTGTTTCGTATTAAACTTTATTTCCTGACTGACGGCCGTGCGGGTACATTTTGTAGTGATACAGGGGGTCGGGTGCGCGGTGCGACGGCGCGGCTGTAGCCTGTAGGCCGACGCACGGTACCACTATGAAGTGTTACCTACGTGTACCCCTTTATCATAGTACTTTTTGCGGGTACCGTGATACTGAACATGCTGAGTAGTGAGGGAAGATATAAAAACATACGTTACAAGTGCTCGTGTGGTGTACTTTCGTATCCATTTCATAGAAATCTCTAAGTCTATCTCGAATTCCAAACTCAAAGACAAACAAAGTCACAGGAGGAAAGGGGAAATTAAACTGAATAACGAAGGTGGTCTAGGCCAGACGCTAGAGTCTCTATAAATTTTAACATTAAATAGCTTGATCTAAATCACTCAGTCTCACTTTAATAGTCTGGGCCTTGGCGCAACAAGGGGATGTCGTGCTTTGCACGGCGTCTGGTGGTCGGGCGAGACCTAATTTGAACCAAATTGGTTAATGGGAAGCGCTGATATCGACGTTGACAGTCGATTGAGAAATGCAGCTCATAGTCTAGAGTTAGAGCACACACAATGTCACAAAGACAGTCACTGCACTGACACGACAGACTCTTGAAGAGTGACTTGTTTTGATTGACATCATGAAAGTTGTCATTGATATCAGTGTATAGTACTAGTTACTACTAGTCACTAGTACCAAGAACTGATTTGGATCAAATCAAAAATGATTTGAAATATTAAGTTATCAAGTATTTCTTTTCTTGTGATTTTTTTCTTTTCTCTTTAGATTAGATATTCAGAATTTTAGATATCCACATGAATACAAAAGACTATGAAAGTACTTTACTAAAGTGGGAGTCATTCCCACTTTACGGGAATAGATACTTACCAACTATGCCAGCGGCCTGATGTGCTCGATGCCCACAGATTTTCCAGGATTTTCATAGGTACACGTCCGTGTGTGTGCCAAATCATAGTCCAATCCATCAAGCGTCAGTCTCGGTCATAGGGGATCTGTAGTCACCTGACAGGGTCGAATGTGTCAGTCATGTGACCCTGCAGTCAGGTTAAAGTCACAGTCTGGGTTTGGTTAAGGTCGTAAAGTACAGTATAGAGGAGGGGGGAAGTCAAGACTGACTGTCCCCAAAACCCAATCCCACTACATTACCACTCAAAGTAATAGTGCCAGACATGCTAATTTGCTCGTTTTCATTTGCATATTTTTCTGGTTTGCTGAGTAATGTACTGTCCTTTTCTACCAGAATTGTCTTTTGTTTGTGTTCCCTTCTTATTCATTATTTCTCCATTTAGAATTAGTGGAATATGCTTTTCTAGAGATGTCTGTCCGTACTACGGTATGTTTGCAAAATCTGAAGGGAAAAATTGTTTATGCCCCCCCCCCCCCCACTAATTTGCCATATCACTCTACAATTCACTACTCTACCCTTATTAGGACGCCAGTACTGCTGTACCCCAACACTTGCCAAATGTGTGTGTGTGTGCGTGTGCATGTACGCACATCCATGAATGTGTATTAAAGCTATTAGGGTAGGGTAGTGCACTGGGGTATGGCAAAATTATTGTTAGGGGACAGAAATAACTCATCCATGTCCAAAATTTGCTCTGAACAAGAAGTGTAATTACTAGACTTGCATTTAGTCGTGTGAAGTCACTTTCAGATGTTTTGTAGCTAGAGAGAAACTGTACCGGTAATAATACAGTACAGTCTCAAATGCACACTGACAGTAAAGTTGGAGTGAGTGCATGTTGCAACAGAGATCACTTTGTTGGAAAATGGAACGGCTGTATTTGTCTGCATTCAGCCAGATTTTGATTGTTTCTTTTTGTCTGTGCATACCAGGGATACTTCTTTGCCAATGAAGGCTCTGCATCCAACTTCCCAAATGATGAAGAAGAGCTGATCGGCAATGGGCTGACGTCGGATGACTCCCCGAGATTCATGCCGCTTCGGACAGCCTGGGCAGCCGTGATACAGATTATTATCCTGGTAAACATTTGGGAGGAATTATCACCACTTTTGCTGGATTTCATTGCAGACTTCTGCATTGATAACAAGGACAAGATACCTTTCAGAAATTCACAATTGTGACCACCCAACTTTGAAGTTTGAACCCACAAAAAGTAAACCAAAAATGAAATGCCACACAGTTTGAAAGAGTAAGCTCTAATCTTTCAAAATGATGTAAACATTTAAAAATTGGACCATCCTGACCCATTGAAAAAGTAACTCAATTAAGAGAGAGGACAAGCAGAGTCATATACATGGGAGAAAACAGTTCGTCAGTTGGACCCCGTTTACAGTGCGAGGCTCGGCCCAGCCCCGCTTCAGTGTAAACGCGCAAAAGGCCAAATGCGGGGCCAAAATTGGCCTCGCATTTGGCCTCGCTCTGGAGGTGGTCTTGGCCTGGCCCGGCCTTTTCTCAGTGTAATCGCAAACTGGGCAAAATGCGCGGCCAATTTTAGTCAGGCTTCCAAATCCTCTGCCCGTACTACGTATTTCGCTATTCAGGATATTAACCCCCTCAACGTCGAAAGCTAGTATAGTTTAAGGTGGTTTTGTCCTGCAAAGGATTTTTCCTTCGGTAAAGGACACGGAATCCAGTTGGCAGAGGGTCTGAAAACCAGACTATACCAAATTGCGTTTGTTTACAAACAAAGCGCCACTACGACAAAATATTGAAAGGTTTGAATTAAAAGCGATGCCGACCCGGCAGTGTAAACGGACAAAATTGTGGGGCTCAGCCCTGCAATTGAGGCTGGGCTCGGCCGCGGCTCGGCCCAGCCCCGCATTGTAAACGGGGTCTTAGGGTCCTTCAAGCATGATGTGCAGAACTATCAATGAAAGCATGCTCCATTTCACAGTGAAAGCAATGCTTGCCTAAAAGTATATGGTCCAGAAAAACTGCTGATACCTCAGTTTTGGTTTTGTATTACATTGTATGCCGCCAAATTTTGACAGTAGGTTGAGAAGGGATTGTTGTCCCAGGTGAAGACAAATTTGAAAAATACTGTATATCTGAAGCATTTGGCCAACCCAAATGACATACAATATGGTCTAGTACAGTGAATCATAATCTGGGACATTCCACAGGCTCTTTGCTGAGTGGTCACAGTTGATTGTACAGTTTTGTAGTTGTTTTCTACTGTGCCTTAGAGTTAAAATCATTAACCCATATCGGGCCACCTACGGGATATTCCGTAGTTCGTTTGAACACTGCAGGGGCCATATACGGAATATCCCGTAGTGAATGAAATGACATACTAGCATAAACAACATCATTCCAAAGTTCTTTCACCTTCTAACCTTTGACAACATATCCCAGAATGCTTTGCTACTCTGTCTGCGATAATTCAAGAAGGTTTTGTCAGTCAAACGGCAACAATATTGTAAAAATCATCGAAAAAATGTGTGTTTACATGGAATAACGCGAATAACCACGAAGCGTTAGTGGGTGCTATCTACAACTACGGAGTGCTCGATTTTGGATTTTCTGCCGCAGTTTTTGAGAAGGTTTGGATACTTGCTGGTGATGATTTGACTGTGATAATAGTCGAACGTACATCTACATGTAATAATATGTACAACCATTTTATAATTCAGTCGAAACTGAAAAGCTGTAGAAGTGTATCTATCGTGACGAGTTTCGCTTCAACAAACTGTAGGATGCACACATTATACTACAGATTTCCCATGCACTCACAATGGCTTCATCGTCATGAACATACACGTAAACATAAACCTGCAATTATCGTATCAATGGTCATGATACTTATATGTCCAGAAAGCTGACACTCTGATCATTTCATTTCCGGTAGGTCCGACTGGATGTGTAAAGTTACAACATTTGCTATTTGTAATCCATGAATGAAAGCAAACAAACAAATTGATTTCATAACTTTTAGATGACAGTACTTCACTTCTGCTGAGTACTATGACTGCACTGTGCATTGAATGGCAGCATGTTATATATACCATTTTAAGGGGAATTTTATCCTCTTTCAAATGACATATAACTTGTCTATGTTTTGTTTGATTGGTTACTAATGAAAAGCGACTGTTAATATAGAGAGTTGTCTGCCTGTCAGCGTGTGTGTGCAAATGGTGCTGGGCCACTGCGGTGTTTGTTTACACTTTTAAGTGCGTTGGCCCGATATGGTTTGAGCAGTACAAATGTCCTCTCAACCTGTATAGATGATGTTCTCCTAGAATTAATAAGAAACATTCTGCCCATGGATGTGTATTAAAGTGAAGATGGACATTCGGATGGATTACTGAATAACTGTTAAAAAAACAAACAAACAAACTTGGTAAAAAAGTCAACTACAATATGATGTAAGTGCCTAGTGTTTTTATAATGTTGGCATTTGTAAATGAAAAACAGTTTGTTTGTTTGTTAACTTTCTAATCCTCCTATCCTTTTTGCATACCTTTTCTTCTACAATCCAGATAGCTTGGGAGGTCCTCGTTTTCCTGATTCCACTCATGATCTTCAAGAATGATGGAACCTGCAGCTTTGTGATCATAATCTACGTACAGGCCTGCATGTGGCTGCTCTTCCTATTCTTTGAACGCGTTTTACACTATGCTCATCGACGCTCGATGCGGATGGGTTACCTGCAGTTCTACCGCCGGACTCAGACGCTGAAGAGAGTTCCTTTATACACAGTATCCATCGGTAAGATGATGTCATTGGTTTCATGAAATTTGCTCCTATGACAATTGCTACCATGGACGGTCTGCATGCTCAGTCAAAAACAAAATTCTACCCTCAAACATACAATTGTAACCCTAACTCTAATCTTAATCCTCACATCAAACTAAACCTAGAACCCTGGCACAACCTAACTCTTAAGTCCTTGGAGAAAATAAGAAAATAAATTGTCACGGGAGCAAATGTTTCATCCCTATTGTCATCACACACAACAAATGCTTTGTGTGCTACAGTGTAAATCCCCATGGTACTTCATTATTCTGAGACCTCAGTGCATTGCTACTTTGGGGAAATTTTCTGTTTTTCAAAGCAATATAATTTTTTTTGTTCAGCACATTTATGCTAGAAATGAAGTACAGCAGAATTGTGGAAAGAATTCCCAAGCTTGCTGTGATGTACATTATATGACAAACTTTAAGCCCATCTGCACATGCTCTATTCATACCTCACACCCAGTACTGCATATAGAGTGCTGTGACCTTGCGCCAGATCAATATTTTGCATTGTCCAATGGCACATAATTGTAGTTGACCGTGCAAAGGGAATATATGTACCGCTTGACGGCTTTCACACAGGTAGATTACCAACCACTCTGATCTCCGTCGACCCCCAAAAAAGAATCTTATTTTAGGGCATTGAAGGCTCTCAGAAAATTGTGGGAGGAATGGGTTAATACAGCTATGATAATTTAAAAGTGCCAAGGCATAAAAAGAGCTAAGAGGCCCTCCTTTTTCTCTTGTAATGTGATCTGAATAAATCTTTGATATCCATGATTGATGTTCTGATATATCTTCCTCATCTGTTCTGTGTCCCCTAGGGTGTGTTGCACTCTTGGTTCTCAGTGGGGCTTATCTGAGGGACCAAGTGGTGAACACTACAATCTGGCCAATGATGTACATTCAGATCATTGCCAGTTTGGAGACTGTTCTGGCTGGGGGCGCTCTACTTCGCTATACAGGTTGGTATAATGTCCACTGCGGTGTAGCAGTGTTCTCCATGACAATCACACTCTTTTGAGTGCAGACGATTGTAAAGGAAGAGAACTAAAGCCATGTTGATTATCCCTTAAAATTAATAGTTTTTTTTTGATCTGCCAGTAGATAAAACTGGTACAGAGAATTGCCCCCCTTTTTAAGATAAAGAGGTTTATCTCCTCCTCTGCCACATTTGTACGATTGTTCTTGTCAGTTTGATTTTGCATGCATGTTCGGTTATTTATTTATCTATCATATACTATTTCGTGGTGTTCTCTCTCTATGTATTATTTGTTATGCTTCGTCATTTATATGTAAATATCCCGTACTGAATTTCCTGTAATGTTTTTTATTGGACGATTAAAATGAATTGAATTAATTAAGAGCTAATCAACTTTGCACAAAAAGAATGACTGCTGCTCATTCTGTTTACCTCTAATTCCATCTGCAGTACTCGTCATTCGCTTCAATCAAAAGCGGTGCCTACCTGACGTCGAACAGGAAGAGTTCAATACGTCCATCACGCAGCCCTCGGCAACTCTTCCGGACATTGGATACAGGTGGGTATTGCAGGGGATCACTCCCATGTTCATCCCCTTCTTGTGCTGGTAGGGGGGTTGTTGTCTTATGAGCGCACTACATTTATCACATGTGTATGCATATTCATGTATTCTACTATTGAGTGACACAGTAAGAGCAGCAGTCATTACCATGACACTCATTCACTCTGGGCGCCAAGGGTGAGGTTATGTTTTCGTTACTGTTGGTTTGTTCGTTCGTTCATTCGTTTGTCCGTGCGCAAAATAACTCTAAAAGTAGTTAACGGATTGGGATGAAACTTGCAGGAAAGGTTGAGAATGACACAAGTACCTAACGATTAACTTTTGGTAGTGATCCGAGAATTTTTTTGGAATTTATGAAGGATTTTTGATATTTTAGCAGGTAGGGTCAATGAACTTGTGAGTTCAGGCTGCGCGCATTTAAGGTTTGCATGCACGGACTAAAGTGCGTGCTCTAGTTTCTGTTAGGGCGAGGCGCGCCGTGCAGCTGAGGGTTTATGACGTAACAAAGGCTTCTATATTGGGATTCGGGCGACTCTGCACACAATATACAGTACGTATAGGTGGAATAAGAACAAGATCAATGGTGGAAATGAGCTGCATGCTCGGCGGAGGTCTGCGCTCTCAGAGTGCCTTTCTAGTTTGTAATTGTGGATTAAAGTTGATCCAAATTTATCGTAAACAACTGTATATCTGTTCTTCATTGAATCGGTCAACAGTGGATGGGGGAGAGTTATCTGTTTCAGACAAAGTTCTACCTACACCGTACCCGCACCAAAACGCCTCGGGAATTCAGTTGAAGAGATAGTAAACAGACTTTATTGCATTTGATCCATAACACTTCCATGTACACTTTGTAGATGTACCAGTGAATGTAGAAAACCTATTTTGTAAAATAGTACCCCTGTATGGCTGAAGAAAGAAAAAAAAAGAAGAAAACTCACCCCTTTTTGTTAAATGGGACCCTGAAATGGTGATAGAAAGAATAAAAGAATACCACTCTTCAAATTCATGAAATTCTTCTGTCGAGATGCTTTCATTGCAACTGATTGACAAATCGCCCTGCATCGATGTAAATAAGCACTGAATTGATCAGTGTTTATTAGTAGCTATGATAAAAAATCATGGGCGTACATACTCGAGCGGGATACCAAAACCACTCTTTGTGATAAAACTTGGACAATGCTGTACATGCATGTTCAAGGGCAAACCCCTTTTGACACCTTTTGGCACATGTGCATAACAAGTCATGTGGAGAGAACCCCACTCGACTTTTGTGGGGTCAACACTGAGCGGTGACTACCATAATCGTGCTGCATTCATTGAATCATCATGAATAAAAATTATGCTTGCCATTTCTTCCCTTTATTTGCGCCAGAGACTGCTATCAACTTCCCCAACTCTGTGTCTAGGTTGACCGTCGATTTGTGTGTCAGTTCGTTCTACGCCTGTACCACTGCTCAGATACCTTTGCCCTGGTGTCAAAGTCATTTTCAGGCAATTGAAACTGATCGTTAAAACCACCATTGTTTAAAGGGATGGTATAGTTGTGGTTGAGATGGAGCTTTACATTTCCAACTATTTGTGTGAGACAATAGGAAACCTCTTCTGAAACTGTATGAAAGAGGATATAATTCTAAGAGGAATTTAAAGTTTAAAACTAATTTTTATCAAATAAACTTTGAATTCTTCTTAGAATTGTAAAATGCTCTTTAACACTTGATCAAGTGGTTTCTAGGTGTCTTGCAAAACTTAAAAGCTAAATCCTCATCTCAGCCAATGCTATACCATCCCTTTAATCCTTAACAAGCAATCTACTGTATCCCACATAATTGCTTTAGCTAGAGAGATGTGCATGCAGTTATGAGCTTGATTATTCATTTGATCTGTACATTATGTCATGTGCATAGAGTGACAGTCAATTAAGCAATCATGATTCGGTTGTGAGTATGATTAAATGAGGCGGTGTTTAGTCATTAACGTGTCAGCATGTATAAACTGAGCATTTCTCTTTACTCATGCTTGTATGAATATGGCAAGGTTGTAAGGCTTTAACGAAAGGGGATGGCTAGTAGCTGATCAGTGGGAATCAGTGGGAATGCTGAGGGATGATTGTTCTAATCCTTGTGGGATTCATTTAAGAGTACATTATCTATTGTGTGAAAATTGTTTGCTTCAGAATGGTCTCATATTCAAGTAATGTGCAGTGTAATGTTTCCAGGCTAGCATGCCTGTACAGTGATGGGGCACAAAACTGCACATTACTTGAATATGAGACCATTCTGAAGCAAATGATTTTCACACAATAGATACAAAATGTACTCTATGATGAATCCCACAAGAATTGGAACAATCATCCTCCAGCATTCCCACTGATTCCCACTGATCGGTGAATACTAGCCATTTCCTTTAAAGACCTCCTCTGTTCTCCTTTGCAACAGAGAAAGAGATAGAGTAATTACAGAAAAATGGAAATAGAAACCAAGAGTACAGTAAATCTTTTGCCATATTATTACATTTATGGGTTAGTCAGATATTATAGAATGGATAGCGAGAATCCTGCGATCTCAGTGGTCGAGAACTCTGTGTGGATTTTCTACTGGCCACACGCTGCCTCACAGTGGTAAACATGTTTAAATTATCGAACATTACATTTTGTTGTGAGAGTACGCACACTTGTAACAAAGGTTCGCACACTTAGCAAGGGTTCACACACTCAATATGAGATACTATTGGCTTAAAAATCATGCTTCCAGTAATTACTGGATGCAGGGTTTTGAAGTACTGGATGCATGATTTTTCGTGCTTTCGTCTATGGCAAGCCAAAAGGAAATGCATCCGGTAGATTTGCCATCGGGTATCCACAAGATTGATTGATTTTTGGCAAGAAAATTATCTATATTCTATAACACAGATGACGCACATGTCTTTTTGTGCGTCAGTCAGAATAGTGTGCATGGGGTAACTATGGAGTTTAGCCTAAACCCACTCAGCTTCGCCTCGGGAGTTAAGCATTCCATAGTTACCTTATGCACACAATTCCGACTGATGCACTCAGACCTGTGCAACATTTATTGGTCAGCTGTTAGATAAGCATGACCATGTGCTAAGGGGCTGTTTATGCTGTTTGACCATGGACCACCCATCCTTTGGGATGCCCTCCTGTGGTGAAAATTTCTGTGTGAACAAGCAGTTAAGAGTTCCAAGGAAGCAGCAGGCAGTAAACTTTACAGCATGCAATTTGGGTGCACCCAGTGTACAATATGTACAAGGGGGAACATACTGAGAACAAGTTTAGGCTTTGCATCAATGCCACAACATTTTGACTCCCATCTACTTAACATTTTTATAGATAATGACTTTCATTGTCAGCCATTATACAAATCATTCTAACCTTGGTGTTTAAAATGCTTTCTCAAGGAGATTTTAAATTCTAATTTCTTTGTTTTTTCCCAGCCAGTTATTATAACTTATTTTGTGTATTAACCCAATGAGGACGGACTGATTTTGCAACAACACGCATTTCCCATAGACACTTGCCTGGATATGCTGGACTCGTCTTTAATGGGTTAAAATGGAGGGGTTGGAGGTGTTCAGTATACTTCAGGCATTTTGCTCAAGTGTAAAGCTGGTTATGTAATACAGACATCCATGCCTAATGTGCTGATGGTGATGTATAGATATGCATTTTTTTAAAATCACAAATTTGTCAAAGTTTTCACCAAAATGTTGCATGCACTTTACGCTGTAAACCGTTTTGATTCTGAGTCTGCCTTCCCGTAAAATCATGTGTCCTCTAGTGCCTGGTGTTTCCAAGATTTAGCTTGCAATCCATTTTCTTGTCTGTGATGTTCATCCTCTCTAGCTCTTTCCATTAACTCGTGTTGAGGACAGGCTGATTTTGCTATAACACACATTTCCCATAGACCCTTGCTCGAGTATACTCGGGACTCGTCCTCAACAGGCTAAAAAAAAGAAAAGACAAAGAGCAGAGATTAACCCCTACTGTGCTGTCTGGATGTAGCAGCAGCTTTCTTCACTGTTTGGCACAGATGTCTGAAAACCTATTGTCCATGAATAGAGATTATCTAATCCCCCTAATCCCTATTATGTCACCATGGCCTTCCTGTTGGACTGAGGCACATTGCTACACCTGAGTGAGCTCTGTCATCTACCTCCTAGCTCAAGTTTTTTTAATGGAGGGATTAGTGCATAATGATAAAAAATTTTGCAAGTATAACTACATTTGAGGTGTGTTTGTTAAATTATAGATGAGTACCGGTAGTTGCAATCTTACAAATTTCATTTGTAGATGGAGGCGACTAATGAAAATTCACACCTCAAACTTCATCCCTCTGATTGATATTCTCTTGCTTTTAACTTAAATATTGTATGTAGGGGCATAAAGGGTTAACATCGATGTGTAACCACATCTTGTTTTAATTCCTTCTCATTGGCCTATTTTGAAAGCAGGATTGCTGGAATAAGGCATATTACTTGTTTAAAAGGACTGTACAGTACTGGCTAAGGTGAGGATTCAGGTTTACAACATTTTCAGTGAGATAATGAGAAACCTCTTATGAAATATAAAAGAACATGTGATTTCAGGAAGGGTTCAATGTTTATTTGATGAAATTGGTCTTGAAATGGGTGAGATATCCCAAAAAGTGATCCTAATAAAATGGACAGGCCATGACTTTTAGTAGGATATCTTTGTTTTACTTCTTTTTTTTTTAGATATCTCAGTCATTTCTCAATCTATTTTCATCAAATAGATCTTTGATTCTCTTTGAATTGTATGTTCTTGAACATTTCATGGAGTGGTTTCTAGATATCACACAAAACGTTACAAGCTGAATCCTCACCACAACCAGTACTCGGTCCCTTTCAAGACTGGTCCCGAGAATACTTTGGCAGGTGTCTATGGGATACCTGTGTTGTAGCACAATCACCTCATTCTCAAGGGGTTAAAATTATGCTGTTTCACTTCACAGGGATGTCGGCTACTTGGAGAACCTGCTGGAGAAGCAAGCTGACATGATCCACTACCTGCGACTTCACACGGCGTACCTCAGCAAGAAGATCTTACGCCTCACCAGGCTGACCCATCCGTCCACGTCCGGCAACGCGATGAACAACGTGCACTAGAGCGATGCGATCGCGCCCCGGAGACAGGGTAGTATCCACAGCGACTCCTCTTAGCATCATATCACGATCCCTTCTGTGGCACGGGAGCTGTTGCCAAGATATGCTGGTATGTGTTTGACACAACTCCGTGCTCTCCTGTACAACTCGGTTCAAGTTGCAGAGAAGAGATTTTCTTGGCTGTCCAAGCATTGTTGGTTTAATACGTGTGTATGTTTGTGGAGTGATGACAGCTAGCTTCGGTGATACGAATCTGAATAGCACCCTCTATGCCTCTGTGCTGTGTATGGTGGAACATCGTGAGGCATGCCTTGTGCGAATGTAAAGATATTGCTTGTGTGTATTAAAGAAGAAGACACTGTACATGTAGTGTACAGTAAGTAAAGAGATTCTACACTGTGTGATGTGCTGAGACACCAGCATAGAATGACTCATCAGCGCAAGAAGGTATGTAAGTTTGGGTCCTACAAACAGCTGTACATAGGTATTTGCCTGTTGTACTTTGTGGTATGTCTTAGGAAATCTTTGAATCTGTGAGATGTTGTCATATTACTCAATGTGAAACACAAGCCCCATCAACAGAGCTTTAATAGCCAACTTCCAACTTGGGCCAGGTATTGCCTACTTACCAATCAAGGTACAGTATATGAGTGCATGTGTGTGTATGTATTGTAGTTTTGATAACTCAAAGGCATTAACTCATGCTATTATTTACACAGAAACCCTGCTGAATTTGAATTCATAGCAGATTGCATGTTTTCTCAACATGCAGTGCGCACGTAAAACACTTTAATACTGCAATTAGAATGAAAGGAAGTGCCTACCATGGCAAGTTAATATCAAAGTGATGAAATTGTGCTTTCCATGTAGTCATTTCAGTCATACAGAATGAAGTGGTCTTCTTGTAGTCACAAGAAGAAATTATAGTAACCCTTTGATTGGAAATAGTGTGAAGAAGAAAGACAGACATTACAAAAATCAGAATCTCATCTTTTTTTTCCACCCACAATGGGAGGTGCATTTTGGAATATAAACTTTAACCACGAGGCCTTTATCAAAGGCTCTCTAAAGACTGAAATCATCTGAATTCTTCAAGTTTGTCAATCAACTTAAATCTCATGTGTTTATTAAGTGCAGATTTATAGGTCTAGATAGATATCACAATCTCATTATGGCACACGTACAACATCTGTATGTAATTATTAGCCCTTTCCGAGGACACCCCTTTCTTGATAATCGTTATGCAATTAAATTGATGAATTTAGTTTTGGTTAAGATCGGGGATTAAATTAAAATCTTTAATTTAAATTCTTGCAAGGTGATTAAAAAAAAAACCGCTATGAAATATCAAAAAGCATGCAATTTTAATTTTAAAAGAGGTATTCAAAGTTTATTTGATGAAAATTTATTTTGAAATGGCTGAGATATCCAAAAACAAACTACTAAGTAAAAACAAAGTGGTCCTAATAAAAGGTGGGTCCCACCTTTTGTTGGGACCTCTTTCAGGATATATTTCGGGATATCTCAGCCATTTCAAACCAATTTTCATCAAGAAAACTTTGAATTTTTGAGGTGAGATAATAGCAATCACATTTGGCAGAAGATCGCGAAGTTTAAAGATGGGCCATCCCTTTTGCATTCCCTCCCAAATAGCACAGAACGTGATATATTCCACCAGAATGGCAAGACTATTGTAAAGCTATTATATTTCTGTGATATTTGAAGGTTGTTAGCCGTTAAAATTCAAATAATGCACCAAACACTCACCGTAACGTATTCTGTGTACTAGGCACAGCTGCATACATTAATCCAACTGTGGTTGTGATATGTTACTTATACTTCGAACAAAAGATATGCATGTTAAAGCTGTCAGAAAAAAGAATTCACTAGCCTCTCTTACTTTGTTATCGATGGCAAATAACAACACGCCACTTACATGAACTTCATAAGTGCATCACACAGGTCTGTAAAACTAGACTAGTAGTTTAGATTTGTAATTTTTTCGTAGTACGAAAAAATAGTTCAAATCGTAAGGGTCAATTTAACCAAACAAATAAAGACCCTCTTGAGTTAAAAATTTACAGAAGGTTTCCAAATAGTGTTTTCTTCAATACCTATTAAAGTGTTCTCACCAATTTTTCAAAAATGTGCATGCAAAAGGGATGACCCAATCCCTGGGCCATCTTTAAGATTGCAATCTTGAAGATCTCAACGTTTTGCTAGTACAGGGGAAACTCGGTATAACGAACACTGCTATAACGAGATATCGGTTATTACGAGGAAATTTTCCCGGTCCCATATTTCCTTCCACACAAGTCTATGTAAAATGCTACTCTTATAGCGAGATCGGCTATAACGAAATAACTGCTATAACGAGATAAATTTTGTGATTTCCAAACAAAGAAAAACATAGCCAATCAAACCTGATATAGCGAGGTAAAGCAAAATGTCTTCGGGTAAAGCTTTACTTCGCCTGTGCTATCATGTTCCGAGATTGTAAAGCTCGATGCGCCAAAAACTGTCTTGTACACACATATTTTCTTCAGTTCACTCTACAGCTAGCACCGCATGTTGTACGTGTATATGTGTGTGTGGGCGCACTGATACATGCAGAAAATGTGGCGGGACGGCCGTATACATGACATCATCATGACGTTTAGCAAGTGTGAGGCAATCTGATGCTGTGATTGGCTTTCTATGTAGGGAATTCCCCATCTTCACACACACGCAGTCATAATGTACATACAAAATGTGTCACACACACACACACACAGCATTGTGCAGACCATATTCAAGCTTTCCACACACAACACACACCCATACCGTAACCACACACCAATCCACAGACGATCTTCACACAATCGTAAGCAGTTTAGATTTACAAATTCAAACATCTACAATTGATAAGAAAAACATTCTTGATATCGGATTTCATTGGCGAAAAAACATCTTCTTACCCATAAAGGTGAGTAATTACCTCACACACATTACCAAGTTATCAGTATTGATTGAAAGATGATGGGTAGTCCCACATGTGCAAATTAATGT
This sequence comes from Diadema antillarum, assembly GCF_040938485.1. Taxonomy (NCBI): domain Eukaryota; kingdom Metazoa; phylum Echinodermata; class Echinoidea; order Diadematoida; family Diadematidae; genus Diadema; species Diadema antillarum. Next base: position 2,839,552 of record NW_027271690.1, read on the forward strand.
CTTGATGTTATGCTTTCTTTTATGCCTACTGATATAACGAGATATCGGCTATAACGAGGAAAACGACTCGGTCCCAACCATCTCGTTATATCGAGTTTCCACTGTAGCTGCAGTCACCGTTGCAAAAGACTGCAGAGTTTGTGTTTATGATCTGTAAGATCTTGACGTTTTTGCCAGTGTTACTGCAAGCATCCCGGTGAAACTTTCTGTGAAACTTCCCACTCTTAACTATTAAAGGAAATTTCACAGACCCCCGCCTATCTTCTCCATTTTTGGGCAGTGTGAATGCTAGCAGCTGAAACTGCGCAAAGTTTGTCACGTGACCGGTTCACTACATGTATACATGTAGATCTATTTGCAGGCAGTGCCTCCGAAGCGCACGGTCATTGTGTATACGTGTCTGCATTGTTACAAAAACGTCACAATCACTAGCTGTTAACTCTTTATGTGACATGATATGAACCCCCTGTTTGCCACATTATCCTGAGACAGCAATGTAGTCATGCTTTGGAAAACTACTGTTTTTCAAATCTAGATGTGGTATCTTTTAAATAGATTTTTACTCCCCTGGACAGGTGATGAGCAAAGTTGAAATATTCCACGCTTTGCTTTGATGTAAATTTTATAACAAATCTATGATTGTTTTTCTTTCAAATGAATTGTAGAGCTACATTACTGTAGAGGCATGACTTTTGCACACAAAACAGTGACAGAAACTTAGAATTTCCTTGCAAATCCTTTAGGAAACACTGCTTGATAGTCGATCACCACATATAATGCAAGCTACATGTGACAGGAATGGAATCGTGAGAAACGCTTTCATCGTACTGTGGCACCTGGTGATTTATCAATCACTTTTTGTGAGAATGTGCGTTTGAGCAGAATACATGTACAATTATATATGTGAACTTGGCAAGTCGCCAACTGAGTCGGGCATGCAAACATGGCACATAAAGAGTTAAACAGCTAGTAACATTTAAAGGACAAGTTCACCTTCATAGACATGTGGGTTGAGTGAATGCAGCAATATTAGTAAAACACATCAGTGAGAGTTTGAGCAAAATCGGACAATCCGTTAAAAAGTTATGAATTTTTGAAGTTTCTGCTCAGTCACGGCTGGATGAAAAGACTATCATAGCTTGTGATGTCACATGAGTACAACGATATAAAGAAAGAATAAAGAAAATTCAACATATTTCCATTTTTCTCGCATAACAAAAGAACACTCGACTTCTCTCTTTCAGAAGGCAGGGGGAATGATATTACCCTTAAACATACGTCAGTAGCAAGTCGAAGAAATGTGCACTTTATTCAAAAAGTAAAGTTTTGTGAAATTCTCTTTTTATTTTCTTTATATAGTTGTAGGCATGTGACATCATGCACTGTAGTAGTCTTCTCTTCCAGCAGTGACTGCGCAGATACTTAAAATATTCGTAACTTTTGAACGGATTGTCCAATTTTCCTCAAACTTTCACCGATGTGTTCTACTAATATTGCTGCATTCTGTCAGTCCTTATGTTTATGAAGGTGGACTTGTCCTTTAAGAAGTCTGGGTGTCTGTGTGAACAGACAAGCAAGCCTTGTGAAGACTTCCTGATCGTAAACTCCCCAATCTTTGTTTAGTGTGACCACAGCTATTGAGTGCGTATTGCATACATGTTCTACTGCTCTCGTAAGTTTACTGTTTTTACCTATTTTATCCTGCCAGAGGCTTGGAAAAGTATACAGTATTATGCATTTGTATAGCTGCCAACTAGAAACAATTAATTTTTATCAGCGATTATCAGTAATTTTAGCATGTGACCTATGTTATGGCCTTGTAAAGGTCTGTTTATTATCAATTTCTTATTATAGATTTACTGCAGGCTGTTGTGCAAAACAACCCAGTAGTTGTGATTTTCATGAGAAAGATTTATAGTATATTGAGCACAGACATGTTGGCAGCTATGCATTAGAGTCTTCTGCTATGATATTGGTTCCACATTGTGTATCTTCCCAAACTATGTACCTGTGTATCTTACCACAGGCATTAAGATTTTATACATGCATGCATGGCAGTCATATTTCGTTTGAAAAGTTTTTGTGGGTAGGAGTTTTGATGAAATGGAGAATGATCACATAATGTGGCTATAATTTATACATTACTGTATCTTGATACCTAATCAGCTTCTATGATGATATTAGAAATCATTTTGCTCCCTGTAATGATTGTATGCAACAATACTCCTCTTGAAATATGGAATGTTTTTGTGATACACAATATGTATACGTCCTAAATGCAGTCTTTGTGTGCAGTGTATTTCAGAATCATACCATACCATAACGAAACCAGACCTTTGGTAATGTTGGAATGTGAGGTTTTATGTGAAATGTGAAAAACACTTCAAGAAAAAAAAATGGTGTTGTTGTGTTGGTTATTGGCAGCATTTGCATGAATAATTTTGATTTGATATTCTGCATTATGTGACTTGATCGGAATTCATTTGATGTGTTGACTGTTATACTTTACATTTCCCTAATATTTTTTTTTCTATACTCAAAAAAGGTTGTACTGATCTGAAATTAGTGTAAATTACACTGAGCATGTATGAATGAAGTCCATACTACGTACACTTACGTTATTCTTTAAAATGTAAGATTGTGAAAATGACTATTAAACCCTTTTCTAACTGGGCTATTTGAGACCAAGTTTTTACACGGATTGCGCGATGGCTGTAAAATTTTGCCTGAAAAAAGAACCAGATGTCAACTACAAGAATGTATGGTCAAAATGTAGAAAAATTGTGATTTTCAATTTTAGTAAATTAATTATGCAAATTTATGCATGAAATCATATTTTCACCTGTAACTCCATTAAAAAAATGAAGGAGTGCTAAATTTTTGTGTCACATTTCCACACGACACATCAAACAATTTTCTTGCCAAAGAATAGCACAATCAAAATTCATTTTTGTTTTTATTGTTTTGTTAATGTATTACGTACATAAAATATGTGTTTTATTATTTTTTCAACCTTTTATTTTCTATTGTTGTTGTTGTTGTTTTTTTCCCAAAATTAGTAACAGGCACTTTTTCAAGCTTATCTACATTAGAATTGATTCATTTCAATGATTGAAAGCTTTGATATATATCAATTTAACCAAAAAACTCACAATTTGCATTTGATTTGAACATAATATCACAAATTTTTAGCTGTTTTCGAGTTGATATGCATAAATGTCAAACATTACGTACACTGTAACTTCAAAACATTGTACCTGGACGTCGCAAACTTGGTCTCAAATTATGAGGGAGACTTTAATGAAAAAAAAAAGTCATGGAATGGCGCAGCAAAATCTTTGTGAGTTACAGAATCTTGCAGCAAAATGTCAAGGGGAGAGGGTCCATTTGACCCTCCCCCCCCCCCCCCAGTTAAGATATGGTTAATGCATCAGAATCTGTAGTTTGCAAATGATACTATAGACTCATAAAGAAAGACTATTGACCCTCTGTGAATTCACTTACAATGGCATTTTAGTGGTACACTGTATATACCAGTACTTCTTGATTTTTAAGCTTAAGTAAACATGTTGTAACATTAAGTTTGTGCAATACATTGTTGTACCTTTTTTTTCTCCTCATTTTTATCAAGAGTATAATACTTATAGTAAAAGATTTATAACTTGTCATCTTACATTCATCATATCCTCTGCTTGTGTCTTTATTTAGGGTGTTTTTATTTCTTTTTATTTTGTGTGTGGCTACATGTAGTTGCATGCAATGAGCAGTGGATGAAAACAAAGGCTTAAGAACAATACTTTTCATTCTTCTTGCAAAACACTGACTCACAGATACTGTCTTTTGACAAGTAAAAGCTGAAAGGAACGAGGATTTGTTGATTACGATGTGCTGCGTGATAGCAAAACTGTTTAATTAAAGTAGTGGTCGTCGTAGAGGCTCTATTAGATGAAGATAAATTGAACATAATATGCAGTGGGCTCTGGGCTTGAAATCACCCCTCTCTAGAATACAAACACAGTCTCAATGTAAATCCCACAAAGTTCTAGAGGGAGCAGGGTTTGAAGTGTCCAAAACGAGAATTTGACATTTCGTTATCGTCAAACCCTGACGTTCCCTTCATAATAATGTAAATATTAGACACCGTTCGTTGGGTTTAAAGGCAAGTGTAAATTGATATACCGAATGTTGAATAGAGTCCACTGTCTTGCAACAGGTTCACAGTATTTTGTAGCATTTTACACTTTGTGACGCATTTGTGTTCACTCAAATGCCCTGCAAGATTACATGCAAGCTACAAGGGCTACGACAACAACAACAACAGCAGCAGAAGATAATAGATGTAGTTTTTAGTGGATGTGGAATGCAAAAAAAAAACAAAAACAAAAACTATACAAAACAAAACTAGACAAAACAAAGCCTTCGTGTACAAGTGGGCAGACCCCAAGTAGGATGTGAAAGAGATCCTCACACACATTTACATAAAATACATGTACCTGAATATCCCCTCAATACAAGGAAAATTACAATTAAACAAACCATAAAGAGGAAACCACAATTAAACAAACCATAAAGAGGAAACCACAATTAAACAAACCATAAAGAGAAAACGTAAGACAGCTGAAAAGAGTCGTCCTTACATCTTTACACACATACAGTCATCGACATGTGAATGCAGCTCACGTCTCTACGTTAAAATTGATGGTACTCGCTATTTTGTACACAATTTTGTGACATGGAATACATATACCTTTGTGCTCCTTTATATGATTGTATTTGTTATTGCTGATTTGTAAATTGTCAATTATTTATTGTCCATAATTCTTTTAATTAAATACACTGTATGCTCTGTCAAAATCACTAATTTTGGTGCGTAATGTTTCTTTTCTGAATTCATGATGGAATATGTGATAAGGTACCTTAAAAAAACACAGGTTTTGATGTGTTGTTTTTGTTTTGTTCGTCTGTCTTTGGCAGAGAGTTAGAGTAAGAGAGATAGATATATTGATATTAGATTGCATGTGTGTGCGCGCGCGCGTGTGTGTGCGTGTATGTGTGTATGTGTGTTGGAAAAAAAAAATCCTGTGCGTGTATGTGTAATTGGTGCATGAATTCCCCCCCCCCCAAATAAAAAAGAAAAAAAGAGAAAAGATACGTCACATCGAACACACACACACACACACACACACACACACACACACACACACACATACAACATACTGTGCATCCCCAGTATTCTAATGCTCAATGAATTCATGTGTTCATTTACCGTATAGTAAAGCGAATGAATTTGTCCATAGTTAACAAACTACGGTTAGATGACCGTAATCTGAATGACCCCACAATTATTAATATTGACTCATTTACATCGGTGACTCTATTTCTGACGTCAAGTATTTATTTTGTAATTACTCTGAAGTGTTTTAGCCAATGGTTCTCTTATCAGCAAACACAATAATGAGATAAGTGACAGATTTATGTATTTCATGACTATTTTATGAACGAGATTACCTATTAAAGGAAAGATAGAGGAGGGGTGGTGGGTAAGATAGCTGCAAGTACGTAACGCTTCAGTGGCCGGATTGATGTAGAACACAGAATCCAAAATATCCAGTTAGTAGGCTGTGTGACAACGATTCTCTCATTTACTCCCCTATAAACTACACAATGACGCGTGTGAACACAGAATTTGAAGAGCCATTTATGGAGAAAAAAAGATGTAATTGGAACTTACTGTAATAAATGGGTCTTCGAGCAGGTCGCTGAATAATGGAGAGTCAACTAGGCATGTGTAGAGCATGTTCACATTACCAGTACGGCTGGACTAAGTAGACGAAGGGGGCGGAAGGTGTTATGACAAAGGGTGAGGAGAAACACACCCCCAGCACGGTTTCGTCGTCTTCTCCTACTACTGCTTCTCATATTGATGTCATAATGATATTCCCTAGAAGGGAATGATTATTACTGGTGGTATAATGATATCAATTTGAAATAGAAAATGAAAAGGAAGCAGAAAGAGAAGAAAACGAAGAGAGAGATGAAGAGAGATAAGAACAGGTATGCTCTTATGCATGGTACGAATTCATGAGCAAGAAATTGCCGATATGTACATTCTTTTTTGTGTGTATTTGTTCTTGTCAATCAGTGAACCCCACCACGCCGAGGCAATAAAGACAATGATGACATGGTGTGTTTGAAGGGGAGCGAAGTGCCTAGTGTACGGTTTCTATCAAATTTCTTCTTGCTGTTAATTGGGAAGATATTATGTACATTATTCTTCGCCGGTGGAGCTCACTTATTGACTGCAAGCGTGATATTTACATTAATACATCATGTATCACCAACGACACCGTGTGTCATGTCGTGTTGCTTCTGCCTACGAGCTGTCTGCAGAAAAAAGAAAAAGTATCTCTCGCTCATCGATATCGGCATAACGAGATACCACCTATTCAAAGTCAGAGGAGAGTAGATTCTGGGAGTAAAACCAAGACGTTGTCACTATGGATATGGAGACCAGTACAATGGAGGGAAATGCAACCATTGCATCATCATCGTCGTCGTCGGCTGGGAACATGATCGCCTTGACGATCTGCTACGTGCAAGTCGTGCTCACGCTCGTGCTCAACAGCGTCGCGCTTACCGTTCTCCACTGCGGCGAAACGTGCTTCGATGAGATCACTCTCCTCTTCTTCAAGGCGCTCACAAGCGTCAACCTCGTCGTGGGCGTGATCTACCCGATAATCTACTCCTTCCTGTTCATCGACCGGGTCGTCGACGACTACGAACGACCGCTCATCTTCTTCGAGTTCTTCTGTATGTGGACCCAGGCTTTCCTGACGGCGCCCCTCGTCCTGGCCCTGCTCATCATCTGGTGCGTCAACGTCAACAAGTTTCTCATGGTCTCCAGGCCCCTTCGCTACCCGTCGCTCGTCACCATCGGCCGCGCTAGATTCGTCATCGCCGTCGTAGCGGTAGTCTCTCTTCTCTTCTTCGCCCTATTTGCACCTATCGGTCGGGGACCCTTCGCAAGATATCAGTAAGTCAATTGCATTGGTAGATCTGTCCCGATTTGCATCCGCCGAATAACCATTGTCCACAATGTTTGCCGAGTTAAAATACATTGTATGATTCTTATCGCACTGTGCTCACAATACGCCAAAATGATGATACGGAAGTTTTGATTGATTTCATGTGCCGTCATTCGCTTGAGAACTTGAAACTACAACAGGTCATTACGTCATAGTCGTGGAGCTGTATCAAAAAATGCAGAGAAAGTTTCACATATGTTCCCTATGAGGAAATACTTTATTTGCCTCTTTCAGAAGACAGGCGTGACAGGGGATAATAGTGTAATAACTTCGAAGCTTAATTGGAACGTCACTAACAGTTTGAGGGAAAGTAATTTTTTTTCGTCGTCAAGGAAAATGTGAAATTCTGTTTTTATTTTCTTTGTATCAATCTACTATAATGACATTTTGTTTTGCTGTAGCCTTCCCGTCCTGAAACGATAATTCATAAACTATTCATGGATTTGATCACACTTCGCTCTTCAAAATTTGGTTTAATAACTTTCACCTGACTTACAAACAAACCAATACAAAATAAACCAAATCAAATCAAATCAAAACAAATAAATAAAAACCAACAATAAATTTCTGTAAAGCAGATGGAATATCAATGTTCAATTCTAAACCCTGTTCGTAGAAGTTTATCTGAGCCGTTTTCATGGTTCCTGCGTAAATTACACAGAGCTTTAAGAAGAACACACACTTCTTGTTCGTATGATGACACATAATTTTTATGCCTCCGCCACGAAGTGGAGGCATTATGTTTTCGGGTTGTCCGTCCGTAATGAATTTTGTGGACAGGGTAACTATCAAAACCTTTTGAGGTATCGTAATGAAACTTGGCATGTATGTGTATTAGGGGGTGAAGTTGTGCCTATCAACTTTTGGGTGCACATGCTCAAGGTCAAAGGTCAAAAGGTCAAGGTCAAATACATAAAATTTTACTATTTCCACCATATCTATGCAATGCCTGAAGATATTTTCTTGAAACTTAGTGTATACATGTATTACCCAATTAAGATTCTCTGGTGAAAGTTTGGGTCATGATGTCAATGGTCAAAGGTCAAAAGGTCAAGTAAAAATATTAAAACTTCACCTTTTTTCTCTGAACCTTGGAAATTGTTCAAGGTATCTTCATGGAACATTGTATATATACATGTACTGACTGGCAGTGATTATCTAGAGAATTTAGGGTTCATGGGGTCAAAGGTCAAGGGCAACACTTCAAAATATTACTATTTCCCTCATGTTTATGCAATGCCAGCAGGATTATTTTTTTTACACTTGGTGTATGCATGTATAACCTAATAGAGATTCTCTGGAAAGTTTTTCTTTTCTTTTGTTTTTGCCTCAAAGGTCAAAAAGTCAAAGATCAAGTGAAAGTGCTGAACTAATTTTTTTCTCCATATATCTTGGAAGTGGCTCAAGTTATCTTGAAACGTACTACATATTTATGCATGTTCTGCCTGACAGTGATTATCTTATGAATTTTGGGGTCAAAGTCCAGATGAAAATGGTAACAATTTACTATTCAATACAGAAATTGCACTTTTTCTCCATACCTTGAAAATTACTTAATGCAAACGTATGAATGGGTCAAAGTCAAGTTAAAGTCCTTAAATCCCAAATACATGCTCTCCTATTCATCCAATTAAACCTAGGTCATGGAAGGTGAACATTCAACACATTTGTGACAAACTTGTCATTTTAATATTTTGCCAATTTTGTGAAAATGTAATCACACATTGTCCGCATATACTATCTAGACCTATTAGGAGAATCATGCATTATGGCGGAGGCATACCAGTCGCCATAGCGACATTTCTAGTTGTCTCCTGTGACATTTTGCTCCGATCTTGTTTTCTACAATGACCTACAGAATAAGAGTTAGGGTTGTGATAGGAGTTTAGTTTCAGTTTGATGTGAGGATGGATTAGGGTTTGGGTTATGTCTGTGGCTAGAATTTATATCTGTGTCTTAGCGTGAAGACATTTCATGGAAGCGATTGTTGCAGGAGCAAAATGTCGGAGAACCGTTTGTGTATACGGACTTTTAATTACGTTTGGTCAATAGGCACTAAACAAAATCGCAATTGGGTAGGGTGTAGGGCAATTACCCCCTAGGCACTTAGCCCGGCCCCTTCCCCTGGCCCTAATCTTAATCCTGAACCTAATCCTAACCTAAACCCAAACTGTAAACCCTTCACCTAACCCCAGTTCTATCAGGATTTGCGTGGTGTCGTTATTTCTACTTTTTCTTTTTCTTTTATTCACCTTGTTTGATTTATTTTTGTCTTTTTGTTTTGATTTCATCCATTTATTTATTGCTATTACTATTGTCATTATTATTATTATTTTGCTATTTTCATAATTATCATTATTATCATTGTTATTGTCCTTTTGTTTATTTGTTTTGCAGACACACTTTTTGTAGTGAATTTTCTCCGGAGATTGAGGACACCATAGAAGGTGGGCGATTCTGGCTCCTGCTTGATGCTCTCTTTGTAATACCGGTCATTGCCATGACAACAACCCTCAACATGAAGATGCTGAGGATATCATTCAGAGCCAAGAGAATGATTGTTGGCCCTGGTGCTTATCCGTTGACCTCTTCGAGCTCCAGTACAAATCCACCGAGTTCGTGGTCCTCTCCGGCACCTTCCTCCGTGGCGTCGGGCACCACTTCAAGGTCCGACGAGTCTCCGTCATCGCCTGCTCCATCGTCTCGAAATCAGGTTGTTCCATACTCGAAAAGTTGCGATTCCTCCGAGCCATTTCTTCATCGTTTGCCGAAGCCTCCCATTGAGCAGCCCCTTGTTAAAATGCCGTCCCTAGATCCTGGTAGAATGGCCGACACCAAGCAACCGTCTTCTCTGCAGCCCCAGTCGAAAACCCCCGCGGAGTCTCCGTCCCGAAGTCACGTGGACTCTGCATCCGCCCCTCTGGAACACCCATCACGCCACACCCTTGTTAAAACTTCAACTGCTGCAGTAGGAAACGATAACACTGGTAGAGGACCTCCAACCGTTGAACGTCGTTACCATGGCTACCAGACGCGTCGCGGGGACACCAAAGCTCTTCGCACCATTGGCGTGGTAACGGCCACCTTCTACGTCATCTGGGTCCCGCTCATCGCGCGGGATGTGCTTGAAATGGTCGGCACGAGGTCGGAGGCGTTGATCACGTGCGTGAAACTCACGCTGATGTGCAGCACGTGGTGGAATACGATGCTGTGCATGATCACCGACCGTCGCTTTCGCCGGGTGGTTATTGTTAAACTGAAACGCTTTAAATGTTTTTGAGTTTTGTATTAAATTTTCTTAGACTATTGCGCGTAGTGCAAGTGCGTGTTTATTTCTAAAAATTCCTAACGATACAGTGTACAATGCTAGAATTCGTCGTTATTCAATAGTCCATTAACCCCCTATTCCCTCTTTATCTTTCTGTCTCGTGCGGATATCCTCAGGGAAATCTTTCCTTTAAACAATCTCTTCGTTATACGATAAGTGTATCTCTCGCTCTCTCTACTTCTCTTGCGGTCTCGAGACATTATCACTGGCATTCGTTCCAAATCAGCTCATGCAATAAAGTGCCACGAACAAGCTTTAATTGACGGCGAAATGGATGATACACCACTACTGGCAGCATTATGATCCTATTACAATTACCTACATATCTCTTTTCTACGTTTTCTTTTTACGTTATAGTGTGTTAAACCATCTACTGCAGCTCCGTGATTGAATAACTAGGTTGAATAGAATGCATGTTTATTGTGGTGTATTCACAGACGATTCGTAAAAAGAAATTACATGATTATTAAAAAAGAATCTTAGCTGACGTCATTCTTATTTCTTTCTTTTTAGTTATTCTGTTTTGAAATCTGGGAAATAACTTGATATAGTGTTGTAGAAGTCCGATAGATTATATGAATACATTGAGACAAAGAGGGTTTGAAAGAACAATTAAGCAAGGTGTTATGGTGTGTATCTTGGGTATTTTATGACAATCCTTCCTTTTTTCAGACACGATGCTCCTTATGGTCATTGATTGATGGTGATGATATCTCTGAACATTGTCTGGCAGGTTTGGAATGCAAATGTCTGTTTTTAGTTGGTAAACATTAACGCTTGAATGGGATGAACTTGACATAAAATACATGCAAATCATTTTTATGTTTGCGATGGCGTGTGAAGTACGAAGAAGAGGCAATGCGGTTTTGTTCTTGTCAGTCAAGAGTCAACCAAGACCAACACGACACACAGAAACACACACACACACACACACATACACATACATAGAGTTCTCTATCATCGATGCCACAATGTGTGTAAACAAACAATTAGACTCAAGTGTATGAAATTGTCATTAGCTCTTTAGAACGAATTATTGCGTTTATGTTAAATTTTTAGCTTATTTTTTTTCGCAAAGATATTGTTATCGTAACTTATCTGAAGAATCTGTTCATCTGCGACGAAAGATAATTTTTAGATTGTATCAACACAAAATTATTCAAGTCTTTACAGTGTATCAAAATATAGAGAGCTGAGAATTGATTCTCTATCGCTTAAACAATAATTCCAGGTACTTAGAGTCGGGTGCACAGCACGTCAGGAGTAGTTTGACACCCACGAGTCATACAGGCCATGAGGCGTGCAGCCCACGAGTTATACAACCCAAGAATCATACAGCCCATGAGGCCAACAGTAAGCAAGGTGAAGGTCCACGAGTTCGACACTAAGCATCAAAGGCCCGCGAGCCCGACACATCAAGCCCAGTGATGTAAAGTCGAACTCGAAAGTGGCTCTTACCTAGTATCGAACGCATGGGCTTTTTTATGTTTAATAATATCGACCTCAGTCTTGGGCCTTGTTTGCCTGGTGTTGGACTCATGACCTTATATGCCGAGTTGCGAACTCATGGGCCGCATGACTCGTGGGTGTCGGCCTCATGGGATGACCCCATATAGTCTGGGTGCCAAAGTCAGATTTAGGACCTAACCATGCTTTATACAGTCCGCCCAATGGTTTGCTTGTTTGTTTTTTGTTTGTTTGTTTAGTTTAGCTTAGTTTTTTGATAGTTTTGCCCTATTTCGAAGGTACTGTATCCGAATCTTGATGATGCAACTCCTGCATCCTTGAGGGTTTTTTTAGATATTGAAGATTTTTGTTGGCCATTTTGGCGGCCATTCTGAATACCCCAAAACACTCAAGGATGCAAGAGTTGCATCATCCAAATTCGGATTCAGCACCTTGGAAACAAAGGACTTTGGGTGGATGGTATTCATGAAAGGGATTCTTCAACTATGTTTAACAAAGGCTCTCCATGCACATGCCATCACTTGTACATTGCTTACAAGGATGGCGTACTACAACGACAACAAAGAATGCCTCATCACAAGATCTTTCCATGTCAATCGAAAGTCTGTGACGTAGGGGGTCAAGATAATGAGATACGACAGTGAACGCACATGCCCCTCGTCCTGCCCTGTTTCAGATGCATTAAGGGATGGCTCGATGGCAAATTTTGATCCGATCTGGACTACACCTCCCTATTGAAACCTGAGATTTGTTGGTAACTTGGATCGTCTGCTATTGCTTCTATTGTTCAGTATTTCAATCATATAATGTCTCTATACCAAGTCTTATTGCGGTAAAAAAAAAATGCCCCTTCCCCATCCAGAAAAAATAAAAGCAAATCAGCATGAACGAATCAAACGGAAAACTTGGCTCAAGTATTCGTTTGTTTAATCATAGTTACCACGTCAGCGACCAACAACATGAAAAGGAAGGAATAAATTGTAAATGAATGAATGAATAACTTCATAAAAATAGGTGTGTCTATTTGTCGTTATCAATGTTGTCATGTGTGTGTGTGTGTGTGTGTGTGTGTGTGTGTGTGTGTGTGTGTGTGTGTGTGTGTGCGTATCTAATATTATGATGAGTAAGTGTTTGATCATTTGTTTGCGTGTATACGTCGTGGGTGTCTGTGTGTACTGATGTGGGATGTGGATGGTTAGGATGATAGCGGAGGTGACAGGCCTGTCAATGTGTGGGAGCGAAAATAAAGCTTGTATAAAATTACTCAGTGTGCTCTTTCTTCTGGAGAATGAAACTCTGGAGTTTGTTTGTTTTCATAGAGTTTTCGGAGGGGTCGGGTGCTCGATGTAAGAACACAAAATAATTATAATACTGGAGTAATCTGCCGAAGTTTCTATGGCTGAACTGTTTCAAGATCATCTCAAAGAGAAAGTCGAGATGATTATGGCGAGGGGGGGGGGGGGGGGTGGTGTAGAAAAGAGGGGGATGAATACGTGTAGTTTTTCATCACCATAGACAGACACAAGCTGTGCTTGTCTCATACAGTAACCACAGTGATGGACGAGACACACAAATCAACCTGAGTCAACGATCCTAATGGTGATAACGCCCCCTGTTATTGAAAGTAAGAAAAACATTAATGACCTCATTTTACAATACTAGTACAAAATATGTGACCCGCAACAACGATTTCAGGCGAAAGTCGCAAGAGCAAATTCCCTTCTAGGCGGGGTATAAAGATTTTGACCATTATTTTTGTCGATTTTGTTTCTTGTAGAAACAGAATCTTTGACGTGTTTTCTACATCTACGCTAAATTTCATGGCATAAGACTACGTTTTTCCTATCGAAAATGGAATTTGAAAAACCGTATATTCTTCATTTCGAGGAAATCAGAGGACCACTCAGAAACAAACAACGAGATTATGAAACATCAGATAATAAATTACATGTTGAGTTTTGTTGCCATGTTTGAGCTGTGCAGTTCTTGGGTGAATTGATTTTCAATCAATGTTGTAATCATAGTAGAAGAAATCTCTCTTTAGTGGAACCTTATCATGAATTTGGCTTATTGCACTCGATGAATAGAAAATGCTGTTTTTCATTTTATCGACTTTGAAAAGTCGTTAAGGTAAATGAAAAGTGTCTGCAAAATTCACCAGGCCTTCATGGAAAATAGTTATTGCAGCAATCAATCCCCAATAGTTCATTTGCGACGTACAAAACAATCAACTATCTGGAAAACCGACGCATATTTGTTTTTTCGAACCTCATGTAAAATATCGCGTCTTTTTACTTATCTTTTTTTTTTTGTAAATCCAAATTTTGACATATTAAAGAAAAATCATATTAAGCGGTATGTCTCTAGGCTGACAAAGGTAATGTAATTTTCAACATCACTAAAATACCATTGTTTCTGTAGGGGGGAGGGAAGAGAATAGGCGCTGAAAAAGAAAAAGAAATGCAAATCAAGGCGGATAACTTTGTATATTTGAAAGGTGCACGATACATTGGTTAGAATAGGCATATATCTATGGCTTTGATTCAAAGTTTAACATGATGGTAATATCAATAGTATTGAGCGCAGGAACATCCACAGGAGTAGATAACAAATTTTTGACAGTAAGTCGATAATAATGACTTCGATCCAATCGTATCGATTGAAAGCTACGGTAGTATGAATAGAATACATGCCATGGAATCTAATTTAGATCCAATCATAAAGTCACCTACAAAAGACGAAATTTTCGTACACAAGTGACAATACTTGGAGTCGTTGTCATAACTTCGTCACGATGTCCCTTACTCTATAGTCAACGTCTGTAATGTCTTTGCGTACGGCAGAGGCACTGGGTAAATCGGAAACACGTGGTTCTACGTCTGGAAACGAGGCTAACTCTCCATCAAAGTCACACCCGACTTTAGAATCGCTGTCCTCTTCGTCGATCTCCCTAAAGATATCCGCGCCAACTGTCCCGTCGTTCTCGTCGTCGACTTCGTCAGGTTGGAAAACGGGATTGATTTCGCCAAGCGCGTATTCATGGCGGTCGGGAATATGCCATGAGCGAGAACGTTCTCCCGCCAGCGGAAATCTCGACGTCGACGCCTCTGGCCTCGTGTTCAATGACTGCGAGCGCGGGCCGTGGACGTAGACGGTGATTTGCGAAGTCTTTGAGCCGTCCGTGATCAGCGCCGTCGTGGTGCCCATCTGAGTGGGATTGTGCGTTCTCTTGCCGCTAGAGGGGTCGCCAAAGTTTGAATTCAGGTCAGTGAACCTGCGCGACTCCGTGAAAGGTGAATGACCTCCGTTACTGTGTACGACGATTTTGGGCGTGGCGGCTTCGTTGTTGCGTATATCTGCAGTGTTGCCCTCCACGTTTGGATCTTGGGTCTCCTTTTGTGACCTAGAAGGGTGTCATAACATAGGAGATGAGACAACAGCATTAATGCCATTTATTTTAATCATCTGTCTAGAATCTTCCTACACACAACGTACATTGCATGATATGTCAGGGTAAAGTATCCAGACATTCATGCACTCAAATCATTAGAGCAACTGACAAACAGAACGTTTACTTTAGACGGGAAAGCACTTAATGGTAGGGGACAAGGCAAGAGTATGCAATGACATTATAATGGCGATAAAGCCATCTCACCGCTTTATGGGCGGAAAGTGATTCCGTAAACTAATGACTGGTAACTGTTCTGTCTCCTCCTTTATCTCTCTTTCTTTTGGAATGTGTCTTTCTCTAGACTGACCGTAACTTACATAGTTCCATGTTATTAATATGATTAATAAGATACATTAGTTACGTTCAGATGATCATCCTTAACTTCGAGGATAAGCTAACTTCGAAGATAGGCCCATAGCTAAGTATGGGGCGCCAAGTGTCGCATTGTTTCTTTCGTCACGAAATAATATTCCTATGACGAAATTGTGTTTTCGTTGACAATCGACAACGTCAATTTCGTCGACGAAAAGAAAAACCCCAATCTGTGACAAGATGACAATTTTGTCAACGAAATAACAATTTAGTCAAAGAAATTACAGTTTTGTTTACGAAAAAGCAATTTTGTCAACTAAATGACGATTTCGTAACGAAATTGACGTCACTTGTCAACGAAAATTAAAACAATTTCGTCACGAAACAGTCATTAATTTTATAACGAAAGAGAACATGCGACACTTGGTGCACCGTACTTAACTACGAGCTTATCCTCAAAGTTAAGGATCACCGTTTGAACGTAAATTGCAAGGCAACAGACAACGATTAACAAATGACATCACTGGCAGAATCTAGATTTGGTTTCAAAGGTTTTCTTACGGGACTACCCAAGTCTTAAATCTGAAGACAAATGAAGAGTTTGTTCGCAAAAACCGATAAGTCCATTTTTGAAGATTTTGAAGTACGGTCGCTGTCATAAAGTACAAAAAAATCTTTTAAATGATATATTGGTCACTACATATAAAGGTACATTTTTGAAGTTGTGGTCAAATGAAAAAAAATGTTCTTATAATTCTCTTTATTTTTCTTGACCTTTAATCGCAAGTATCTCTATTTGGCAAATATGAACTTATCGGTTTTTGCGAACAAACTCTTCAAATAGTCTAAAAAATCGATATACAGCACGTATTGATTAGATATCAAATAAGTGATGATCATCAGAGGATTATGGATCGATACAAGTCAACATGCATTAATTGGTCAGTTCCATTAAAGTAAACAGTCTGCAAGCGACACAGTGCACGATCGCTTACCTCCTCAGTGACGATTCTCTGCTGTACGTGTGGTAACCTGAATTTCGTGGCTGCATCTTGAGGAGGAGATCCCTCTTTCGATGCTCCTTGCAGCGTTTGTAACCGGCGAAGCCGAGTAGGAACAGCGAAAGACCCACGAGGCCAGGCATCACGTAGAGTATCGAGGAACTGTCTTTGACTGTGATGACGATATTGTACGTTCGCTCCTGTCCACTTCTGGCTTCTGTCGAACGAACAATAGAGGGCGTAATTATGACATACGAGATTTTAACGTTGTCGAGCAGCTGGTTATAAAAGCATCCTAGAATAATGTACCTCTATGGCTGGGACCTACTAGCAGGAACGTTTAGTTCAGGAACGTTACTACGAAATACAATAGAGCCATCATCAAAATGGAATTTGTCTCCAGTATCACCCGGAATCATCTTGACTCCTCGGTTTTTTATCATGTCGATAACACTTTAGCAATCAACTGCTTTTCACTCGTTTGCATCATCTACCTTGTACTCATGAAAATGAGCGCATCACAAAAAAAAAATAATAAAAATGAATAAGTTATTAAATGAATCTACATTGGGATTGGTGGGTTTTACGATGAGTCAAGGAAGACACTTGTAACGACTTTGCATTGTCTGACATCTGAGCTTTCTTTATTGAATTCGTGTGTCGAATTATCCCTGGATAGGACACAAGACGGGCGTTATGGCCCTTCTTATAAAGGACAATCATACACGGAATGATTTGACACACACCTTGCATCATATCTTCATGAATATTTAATTCGGAGTGCATATGGGTAAAAGACAGGGAGTGCATACTAATAATCATTATTATAAGAAACGTACATTTTCGCTGTTTAAGTGAAGATAAATCATTCCAAACTATTCTCGAGAAATAATAATTATTAGCTGGAGATATCATTACAAGTGGGGATGAATCATTGTCAATAATGATGGGTGGGCTTGTGAAGATAATCTGCTTAATTCTAAGAACATGATCACAGTATCCCACGTTTCATTACCGTTCGCTTACATAAGTTGTGATATCCCGTTGAAATCTAATCCTTGTTCTATGTACAAGGGCGCACAAGAATAATAGCCTCTGGGTATTTATCATTTTATTTTCCGAGAAACAGCTGCGTGCGGGCGAATTTGTCTAGGTTAATTTGCCTACAGCCGATGTGTAGAAGCCGTATCAATTTCAATGGGCTGTTACTTCCCGTCAAATCTTTATCGCCAGTATGAGACAATGATAATTTTTACAAAGTTAAGATGACGGTATACCCTTGTCCCATATCCATTGGGCTTACGTGTAGTTGGAAAAACGAAAATTGAGATGTGGTAATTCACATTGTAACAAAAGAATAATGTACGTGCGCGTGTCTTTTCGTTCATGTGTTCCCAGTATTTATGACATACGTGAGAAGTCATGGTATCGTGTTTATCCCGTCTGCCTGCATAATTGCATAGAAGCGAGTGTAAACCAGAAGAAGGTGATAAGTCCGTTATTAACGACCATGAAGACATTTACCTTCTAAAACCTCTAAAGCTCGTATGAAGGATAAGAGCTTTGATCATCCTCAATCTCTAAACTTCAGCTTTGACCGAGTATCGCACAGAGAGAACAATGGGCCAAATGCATAAAACAAGCGATTGCTTGTGTGCAATTGCTTCAAGCAAAAGCACAAGCTCGTCTAGCAAAAGGTCTAGCTCAAGCAATTGCTTAAATCCATATGCATAACCTTTTGCTTATGCTAACACCTTTTGCTTGTCCCGCACAAGCAATTGCTTGCGTTTTCAACAAAAGGAACTTCACGCCTGTACGAACACAAGAACAAAGGCGAGTGTGACAGCATGTATTTGAAAGGGCATGTGTGTGTGGAAACATTGGGCCGAATGCATAAAACAAGCAATTGCTTGTAAGCAATTGCTTCAAGCAAAAGCACAAGCTCGTCTAGCAAGAGGTCTAGCTCAAGCAATACATTGCTTAAATCCATATGCATAACCTTTTGCTTTGATATGCTAACACCTTTTGCTTGTCCCGCACAAGCAATTGCCTGCGTTTTCAACAAAAGGGACTTCACGCCTGTGCGAACACAAGAACAAAGGCGAGTGTGACAGCATGTATTTAAAAGGGCATGTGTGTATGGAAACATTTCCTGACATAGCAGAAGACCTATGAAATGCACACACAGACACATACACACACATCTATATACACACACACACACGTATTACTGGCTGATTCCCATCAACACTGCAGCTTATAATAGTAGCCCGGATGTGAAAGATCGCACGCGGAGAGAGGTCTCCTTCCTCCCCACCGAAGTCAGACATCCTACCTGATTTTCATCACATTTTGCGTGCTAACCACTTGACATTCCCGTTGTTGAAATGAAAAAGTGTCTTACACTACTCAGGAGTAATTTCTTGTAGATTTATACCACTCCTTCACAAGTGTGGTCTTTCTTTCATGAATATGAAAATGATTAAAAAAGGGAACGTTCCGGTTAAGCAAAAGCTCAAGCTCATTTTACAGAGCTTGGAAAATCGTAAGCAATTGCTAGCAAGAACTAGCAAAAGGTATGTTTTATGCATACGTTTTTAAGCAAATGCTTGGTCTGTAAGCAATTGTTTGAGGGCAGCAAGCAATTGCTTGTGCTTGCTAGCAAAAGCTTCTGCTCGCAAGCAATTGCTTGTTTTTATTAATACGGATTCGATTAAAAGGCTAGTACAAGCAATTGCTAGCGTTTATGCATTCGGCCCAATGCCTTGTAACAAATTTAATGTAAAAGAACATGTTTTCCACAATTGTATAGTTCTACATAATACGTCGAAAACTTTTACGGCCGTAAAATTATGGAAAACATGTTCTCTTACGTCTGTCGCTCGAAAAAAAAAACACACAACAACAAACAAAACAAAAGTAATTTCAATTTACCCTTCAAGTTTAAAGCAGATTGATTGACACACACTGAAGCACCGACAAACACACAGAAACATACAAACACACAATCACAATATTTATTATAACATACATTATATTCCCAACCTTTCTATGATATACATTTTCTCTCATTCTTTATGCTTCTCAATCTCTCTCTCTTTATAATCCCTCTCCCTCTCTGACGAAAAACACTTTGTAGCCATGGTCACAGAATGCGTGTCTGAAGGTTAATCCAGTTTAGGTGTCGTGAACATCACAGGGAAGGAGATGAATAGCTAATAAGCAGAGTAATTGTTTTAATGAACGCCCTTTTTAATGAACTAGCCCTTCGAACAGCACTTTAGACCTTAAGGAGATATCGCGCACGTGCATCATGTATGATGTTATCTTCTTAAAGGACGTTTTTACTCTGCTGGAAATGAACACGGTGTCCCACAGTGTGAGAACCACAGTGTGAGAACCACAGTGTGAATACAATGTGAACACAGTGTGAAATCTCCTCACACTGTTAAATTCGAACATTTTAACAGTGTGAACATTATGTGAGGCATCAATTCACAGTGTGAAACAAAGCATTACTATGTGAACACTCTGTGAAAACCACAACTCAGTGTGGAATCATCCTCACAATGTTAAATTCGAGCGTTCTCACACAGTCGAGTATACGAACACACCATGAACACACTGTGGGACACTGTGTTCTTTCCAGTACGGTACCTAAATGCCTATCTTGTTTTTCAACAATCTAATGACACTGACGTCGATGAAGAGAGAGAGAGAAAAAAAAAGAACGAATTTTATAATCATCTTTAGTGAGGATCAGCCTTGATATTATTGATATCAATCCAATTGCTTTTAATCTGATTCTTCCATCAAACACGACACATGATTTTTGATTTCATTTTGTTTTGCACTGCTAGTCTACCTGTTGTATAGCACTCTTTTAAATCATTGTTTAATCTATGTCATCTCTTCTCAAGAGGTTTATTGAAAGATTTAAAACAAAATACGTTATAGATTTAATGTAATTTCATCCAGTCTGTTCCACCCATATCACCAGAAACCCCGCTTAAAAACAAACAAATACATTATGAATAGGATAGGTGTAACAGTAAGGCATCGTCTAATAACCAATCAAACACTTTGCTTTTAACAATGTTTTGGTGTTCAGGTTTGAGTTTCTTCAGTTTGTCTCCCTTTTCCGACATGTTTGTTAATTTACAGATCAGCAGTTGCAATCTTAACAAATTTTCATTTGTAGAGGGAGACAAACTGAAGAAACTCAAACCTGAGCCTTCACCCCTCTGAATGATATCTTTCTTTCAATGTTTTGGTGTTATTACTTAGATTGCCTCTCTCAGTCACCATGAAAATTTACTTATTATGCCAATTTGGCTAATATGGCTAATTTGTGCCATGTTAGTGTTACTTCATTCTTTAAACATTAAGCCGTCCATTAATTTCTCATTTCTCTTTTTTTTTTTAACTTCAAGGAACCTGACAACGACACAGAGTTTTGAGAACCTTTGGTTTGACGATGCTAAGTTCTGCAAGCTAAACTACAGGCGAGTTAAAGACACAATGGGCTCATCCAACGCAACATAAATAGAAACATGTCCTTTTTTATACTTGTATACTTACAAATGACATACTGACTCAGAACTGAATTACATACTCTTATTAGGCATCTTAGGATGATCTCAGAAAGCACTCAAAGTTTTGTCCTTCAGGGCATATAGTTTTAAGGTACAGACTCAAAATCACTTTGAATTAGTGATCCATGAAACGCCATATTTTTATGTAATCATCTTTTTTTAGACAGTTTGATAACACATGTAGTTCTTCAATTACTACATTAATAACAGGCAAACACAGAAACACCTGTCTAGGCACACACATTTTCGTACACACACACACACACACATAACTTAAAATCACGTGGTACGAGCAAAACCAAGGGGATGGGGGAGGGGTAGATTAAGAAAACTAATGAGGTATATGACGTGATACAGAAATATTGCCTAGGAACAGCTTTTATTCTGCAAGGTCAATACTGACAATATTAAGTAGCATGTTCATACCACTTTACAGGGGTATACTAGCTGTAGAATGGCGTGCGAATCTAATTCATTACCACAAATTAGTCGGGGGTTAAAAAGTACAGCAATAGATTAAAGACCCGCACTATTATTCGATGAGTAACAAATCGAAATTGACCGAACGAAAACAATTACCAAAAGATGAAAATAAAAAAAAAGAAAAGGATTCGATGAATTTATATATTACCAATTATGTGAGTCATTTTGTTTCCTATATCAATGCAGAAAACTTTGGCTGGGAAATAGGAATACAATGTGCATAAATAAAACAGGATGGCCTTTGGTCAGTGATACTGATTTTGGTTTTTGGGGAAATTCCGGAAAGGTTGAAAAATAGTCTGCTATGAAAGAAGAAAAAAAGAATTTCTTGGCACAGCAATGAAAATTTGATCAGAGGCAGATGAAAATTGAGGAAGTTATGAAATTCTGAATTTTCGCTTACTTCCACGAAACAGTTCTTGAACAGTAACTGTTGATATGAATATAATGCAAATACTGAATTAAAGATGTCAATCCCTTAAAGCTTGTAATACAGTTTGCACATAAAACATTAAAATTAATTTCACTTTTTTTTTTTGATAAAACGCATTTATGCCCAGTCTCAAATCCTGATGTATCTTACTGCTCATTCGTCATTTTTTTTTACAAGATCAGTGGGAAATTGTGAGGTGATGACATACTAGTAATCAGTTCAATCATTTACATACTTATATCAACTGTTCAAGAACTGTTATGGAAAAATTAGTGAATCTTTGACATTTCATAACTTCCATATTTTTAATCCAAATTTTCACTGCTGCGCCTTCATAATTTTTTTACTCTTCCTTTTCAGATTATTTTTTTGTACTGGTTAGGAACTCCGCTTAGGTAATACTGGCATAGACATGAGTATATTATACGCGCAATGTCAAGTGCGCAGGTGTGATCCAGTTAACCAGGCATATCGAGCTGTAAAATGTTATCTATATACCGTTCTCTCATGGATTTGGAATGATTGCCATAAGCGAGATTGTGCCTCCAAAATAATATTCCAAATACGGAGTTAAAACAAAATGTTGCATAATTTGTAAGAAAGAGTCATCACCTGTTTTGTTAAAGGCATTATTTGTCATTTGCAGATGAAACAAAAAACCCAGCTTTAGTGCTTCAAGATAGTTCTAAAATGTGAGTTAGGGATACAAAGAACCAATGCAGAAATGTTAATCAGTATAATCAATGTTAAGCATTGTTAAATACACAAATGTGAACAACAGTTTTAATGCAAACTGTTTCGAATGTAAACCGTCTACAGTTATGGTTTATTGAGAAAAATACTGATATCTCCTTTTATAGGCTTTATAGCCTTTATTTTCTCATGGAAGGATGTTTTGTGATACAACTAACCTTCACCTCTGTATCAAACGTGATAGCTCGAACACGAAAAAAAAAAATCCCTTCTCCCAATGGTAAACAGTGCCGTTAAAATGTTGTTAAATCGTCACAGTGCTTTCAGGGCGCTTATAATTCATTAAAAAAAATTCAACCATTACAATAACTGATTTTGCAGGATTATCGCACAGATCCACAGCATACACCACTGCTTTTACCCTCAAGCTTACAGTACTATTACATGTAATACCCATTTCTAACAGCACTTCTTCTTTTTTTTTTATTTCATTGGACACATTTCTATACCCATTGCAAGTGATCAGTAGTTCCGTCTTAAGCGCTGTATGGAATATAACCAAACACCTAGCAGCAGCAAACAAACGAACCACTAACGTTCAATATTCGGTATCCGCTGCCATTTGAAGCGTTATTTGATTAGTTTGCATGAACATGATGCTCTCCAATCGCTAAAGCGTCCACAAGGCAAGTCCGTATTAAGAGAATGTTACAACCAGCCAACAACCAAGCTTGCGCGCTCATTAATTATTCCTTTGTATCATTCTTTTTTTTTCTATTTTCATTTTCAAACAATAGACATAAATATTACAATGTTAAAATTATAAATATTCCACATAATAGTCATATTATGACCTATAGTGTCACATAGAAAATCATGGTCTGCATATTTGACTAACCCATAGTGTAGCAACACTGTTCAGATGAGCTCTGTCAAGCCATCGATTATCATAATGCAGATTTTAGTTTTGAAAGTGATGCCAACAGAACAACAACAACAACAACAACAACAACAACAACAACAACAACAACAACAACAACAACAACGAAAACATCGACATGCAGGGTTGGCATTGGTTTTAATTGGTGTCCGGTGTCACGCCCTCATTGGCGAGCTGCGGTCATTTCCGAAATCGACCCCACGTGTCGTGCCAGTTTGGAATAGATACCCGGCGGTGAGTCTCATGAACGTCTCGCAAGGGAAACAGAGTCCAGTCATGATTATATGTCTCATTATACAATATGTATTCCCTCTCTATCTGTGTATCAGAGATTCATTAATCAGGAAAAAAAATGGAGGAATATCGAAGTATCTATTCTTTCCATTATCCCCCCCCCCCCATCTCTCATACACACACACATTCTCCTACTGTTCTCTGTCTCTCCCTATCTTTCTTCTTTCTCCCCCCCCTTTCTCTCTCCAGTTCTTTCCTCTTGGAGCAAGTATTTGGATTGCCTTTATCGGTATTTTTTTTTTCAGCTTGTTTTTTGGTCTTTCGTTTTAATCATTGTAATTCTTTTTTCTTATGTTGAGTGATGTAGGTGCTATTCTTTGTTGCCAAAAAACAGAGAGTGAAAAAGAGTGCAATAACCCTTTATCATCTTCACTGCCTGATACTATTTTTGCGACTTTAAGAAACCAAGGAAGATTAAGTGATTAATACGACCGTTATATTTCTCGTATTTTAGAGGTTATTTCATTATCAATTATGTGCGTGTGTATGTATGTGTGTATGTATGTGTGTGTGTGTGTGTGTGTGTTTGTGCAGAAAGAAGTGTTACCACACATTCGCACAGTATACAGCGTATTTATATTATTATCGGATTGCCCCCCCCAAAAAAAAAAAAAATAAATAAATAAAAAAAATAAAAAAGTCGGTATCACGAGTCATCCACGCATTGTTTTATGTATAGGCCCTATTTCACGCAAGGTAGTACAAATCAATAATTATCTTTAATGACAAAATGGTATAATTATTTTATTACAGGCAGCTCTAGCAATTGTCCAGAGTGCCATACATTCAAAATGCGGAGAAAGGTTTTCGGTCTTTAACAACAAGGAAAGTGAAATAAAAAAAAAAGACAGCAACAACAACACTGGCAAGCAGGGTTATCACGCCACGCACGGACTGTAATTTCATTTTGCATTTTGACATCATTCCCAGTATACGCAAATGATATGATTACATTTTTTATTATGTAAAGATGTGAACACGCATAAATCCAGTTGTGCATTTACTCGTTCCATACCTAAAGCAAAGCAGATATATACGTGCATGATGTGATTCATATCAAAATGTCATCCATAATTTTATAATACCTATATTCACCCCCTCTCTATCTCACAATTGTTCCCCATTGTTTTTCTTTCTCTTTCATATCTCGCTCTCTCTGCCAAACTCTCATGGTGAGTCTGCCTCTCTTTCTCTCCTCCATTCTACTCATACTCTCATTCACGCAGCCATTTAGCGATCTATCATAGAAATTACTCCTCTCGAAGCTGCATTATTCACGCCACGCTTACCACTCCCATTATCATAATTGCGTTATGTTTCGCGCTCGACAATGAGCGACTAACTCCTGATGATTTGTTAATACAGTAACAAGGATTTTCATTTCCTTTCTGCTGCTAGCATTATCATATTTTCCTTTGACCTGATGGATACTAGTAGACTTTAAGTCTCAAAATAGTGTCATGCTTGCTTATATCAAAGGGGTATATCAAGTCTATCTGTCTGTCTGTCTGTCTATCTGTCTGTCTGTCTGTTTCTTTCTTTGTTTTTCTTTCTTCTTATCACTTGTGGCTGGTATCTGATGAGGCTTCACCGGAAGATCGATAACACTAACGCAATGTGTAATATTTCAAGAAGGAATTCAATTTCTTTCTTTTATATAATTCTCTCAATCAATGTATGTATGTATGTATACAATGTGTGTATGTATGTATGTATGTATGTATGCATGTATGTATGTATATATGTATGCAGGGCTCGACACTAACGGTGCCCCGGTGGCCCGGGGCCACCAAAAATGAAAGTCGGGTCACCAAATTTCAAAAAAGGGCAAATTTGGTGGCCCGCCTCGGGCCACCAAAATTTTTTGAAAAGTATGTTAATAAATTCGTAACTTTTTGCGCCGGAAATTAGCAGTTAAATTTGTTTAAAGGATGGATGAAAAGGGCTGAATGAATGCCTGAGAGTGAGAGTTGCAAGTTTGTTGAAGTTTATTTATGAGTAGATATGTCCATCTTCTAATTCTTACTATCATAAATCTTAAATATTTGACTGATTAAAAAAAAGAACTTTTAATGTTTTTTATTGTTTTTTTTTCGGGACACCAAATTTTTCTCTCGGGCCACCAAAAATTCGAAATGTAGGATTTTGGTGGCCCCATCGGGCCACCAAACAAAAAAAGTTAATGTCGAGCCATGAATTGTATGTATGTATCTATCTATATCTATCTATCTATCTATCTATCTATCTATCTATCTATCTATCTATCTATCTATCTATCTATCTCTTTCTTGTGTGGTCATTAATTGTTAAAGCTAAAGCCTTGGTAAGAGCAAGAAAATTATCTTCTAATGTTCTTCCCGTTGACGACGGGCTGATTTGACTATAAATACTTCACATAGACACCTGCCCGAATATACTCGGGACTATAGTCTTCAAGGGGTAAAAGGATGGTATAGTCTTAGTTGAGATTGGGCTTCAGGTTTCCAACGTTATTGGAAAGATAGGGAAAACCTCATAATTTATGAAATATTAAAGAGCTTTCAACTCTTAGAGGAATTCAAATTCCATTTGATGTAAAATCAGGACTTTGAAACAGCAAGGATATCCAGAAATAAAGAAGCCCCTATAAAAGGTGGATCCCCTCATTTCACCAGGACCACTTTGTTCATTGTTGTTTTTAATTTGTTTACTGATATCTCAATGATTTCAAACCGATTTTCATCAAAGAAACCTTGGATACCTCTTAAACTTGTTAAAATTGTATGCTCATTTAATATTTCAATATCACACACAAATTTAATATCTGAATCCCCATCTCAACCCAAACTATATCACAACTTTAAAGGGATAGTGATAGTGTTTGTTGAGGTGATAATCCTGCATTTAATTGTTTAACTGAGATATGCATAAACAAAGTAAAACAAAGCGATCGCAATAAAATGTTGGACCAAGTTTTTATAGAGAGAGCTTTGTTTGCATATCTCAGCCATGCCAAAAGCACTGTCAAATAAGCACTGAACTCCTCCTAGACAGCACGTTAGAATTATATGCTCTTTCATATTTCGTATGAGGTTTCTCATATTATCTAAAAAATATGATTGTCACTAAAGTTCTTCTTATTTCCACTTTTCGATCCCCGCATTGCATCTGATTATGTGTATTTGTTTATGTTCTATGTGTGATAAGAGCATGGCGTGTCTATCGTTATAGTAAAGACCTGTTTTTCCCCCTTTTTTTCACAATACGTATATCTGCCATTTCCCTTGCATAAATCTTGTTTTTGGTGGCCCCACTAACAAGCTTTAGGTGCTTTAATTGGGTCCCGACGTTAAATTTTGTTAAACATCAAAACTATTGTGTATGTATGCGCATTGCTTTTGTCTTTATTGTATACATAATGTACTTCTTACTTGTGCTTAATGGATAAAAGAAGAAGAAGAAGAAGAAGAAGAAGAAGAAGAAGAAGAAGACGAAGAAGAAGAAGAAGAAGAAGACGAAGAAGAAGAAGAAGAAGAAGACGAAGAAACAAAACCCATCTCGACCGAAACTGATGGCAGAGACAATGACAGAGGCGTAAAGTAACTCTCTTATTCATTGTTCCTCATCTTAAAATAAAATTACTTTCCGAGCCGTATGTAAAGTTCAAATGAGTTCAAATATTCGGTACAAGATATGTTTGCTACATGCTTATTTTGTTGTTGTTGCTTCCCTTTAGTAATGTTCATGTCTTTGTATACTGCTTCGTTATGTCATACCAATATCATCATCCACAATGTAAACATGTATGTAGGCATATAATACTCATTTGTTTTTCTTTTCTCTCATCATCTATTTTTTTTTTTCGTTTCACACAAGGATGAACGTGTGACATCATGCAGTTTTTATGATTTGATAGGCACAATAAACAAATTGCAATTATCACTTATTGCAATTACTTGCAAAGGGAAAAACAAAAACGCCCTTCCTGTAAAAAACAAAAAAAAAAACAAACATGTTGACTCTCTCACTGACGGCGGCTACGGTATCCTTGGCGCCCATAACGCTAAGCCGTCTGGTTACGGTGGGTTTGTTTTCTCCCATGAAACCAGCGACATTTTTTTTTTTCGTCCTTTTAATGAGAATCTACATGATAATCAATCATTCACAATGATATCCCTTCCCATCCCCTACCCCTCTCCAAAAGCTAAACGTTATACCAAGATAACATTGCGGTATACTCGGAAGAAAGTGCGTGGCCTTGTCATGCTTTGTGAGCGTGTGGGTGTGTGTGTTTACGTGTGTGTGTGTGGGTTTTTGTGCGTGTGTGTGTGAGTTTGAGAAAGAGAGAGAGAGAGAGGGAGAGGGGGAGAACGTGTGTTGTTGTTGCTGTTGTTTTTTGTCTCTCTTTTTCCAATATTGTTCGGTCAGAATTCTCTGACTGACACAAATATGTTCACCCCAGCAAAATCTTGCTCTTAAAATACCGTCGACCGCATCTGCGCTGGACTGTTTTTGATCTTCGGCAGCTTACCAGGATATAAAATTTCATCAAAAAATATCGAAAAGACTAAGAGAAACTCCTAACGGGATTACAACAGAAAATTACCATAAGAATCAAGAACATATGCCGCTGAGTAGAAGCAAAATAATAAAGGGAAAAATGAAATCCTTCTTTTGAAACCGGCTTTGTATATTCTAACTCTACGCTCACATTTTTTCATTTTAGTTTGTTTCAACAGTAGCTAGAGAATCGGGATATATTGGTGTGCTGTATAGTCAGCAGTAAATAAATTACTCGAGAAGTTATGAAGGGATTCTGAAAACATGAGAATTATGTACGCTGAAGTAGAAGAATTAGAAGAGTTAAATATAGGAAACACTTCCACTGGGGTGAGTAGAATCATGATCACATCTAGGAGATATAAGCTGCTCACAGCTGAATGGCGCTAGTGAACTTTATGCCTATGAATGTGGTTCTCGTTTTCATTGATGTTTGTTTTTCTTTTTTTTTAATTATTGTCATCATCAGGAACTTAATACATATCATTTTTTTTTTCCAAAATGAAATATGTGATTTCATGTGTTCACAATCTATTGACTTTTGATGTACTGCAGAATCTTCACAAATTCACCGGAACTATTTGTATCCCTTCAATTGTAACTGAACTGTTTGCAAAAAAAGAGTTTTTTTTTTTTTTTTAAGATTGTAGTGTGTGTTCTTGCGCCTTTGGTTTGCTTTGTTGTCTTGTCCTTGGTAATATCTAGTGTTTTCATTGAAGGCTTTTTTTTTCTTTTCCCTCGTTTTCTTTGTATACGATTCTAGAGTTATTGGTGTTAACATGTGTTAGAGAGTATAGTCCAAAAAAGGATCAGACGCCTGGTAATTTTGTTATCATTGATTGAATGCTATCAAATGTTTGTTCTGTGATGCAGAATGGATATGTCATATGATTTATGAAAAAGCACAATGTTTTTAATCTGATCAATAAAATCCAGAAATACAAAAAAGGGGGAAAAAAGAAAAACAATTTGAAATGCCTGGATTTCGAAATCTGGTCCAAGGGAAAAAAAATCTCCGCTCCCTTTCTCTCTCTCTCCCTTTGTTTGTTTGTTTGTATCTCTGTTTGCCTGTCTGTCTCTCTGTCTCTCTGTCTCTCTCTCTCTCCGTCTCTCTCGCTCTCTCATGACAGAGAGGAAGATAGAAATGAATGTCGCTAATAGAGTGTCTAAATCTAGGACATCGAAGATCGTACGTTCCATCAAACAAACCATTTTAGAGCTTTGTTGCAACCATCAATGACAATGACCGTTCTGCCTTGCCGTCAATCAAATACCGGTGATCTGTAAAATCTCTTTTCAGAGGTGGATAATTTCGAGAAATGTCCAGATGACATGGAAATCTTATTTGGGACAGGTATAATGAAATCTTGATTCCTCTTTCTCTCTTTTTTTTTTCTCTTCCTGTTTGTCATTAATACCTTCACAGAATAATTTTGTGTTTC
This sequence comes from Diadema antillarum, assembly GCF_040938485.1. Taxonomy (NCBI): domain Eukaryota; kingdom Metazoa; phylum Echinodermata; class Echinoidea; order Diadematoida; family Diadematidae; genus Diadema; species Diadema antillarum. Next base: position 2,869,615 of record NW_027271690.1, read on the forward strand.
CTGCTCCTCGCGTGAAATAAAGAAAAATGCAAAGCATAATGTAGATTTATACAACAAGTCTCATGAAATAGAATTTGTCCATTTTCTCGACTGGTTAAACTGTTTAGTAGGCTAAGCTTAGAATTTTGAATATAAGACAGCGTATTTTCATTTCCCCAGACATCAGGGGGAATTACTCAGACTAGGTAGTTCTTGACGTATGATTCATCTCTCGATCAAACTTCAAAAAGCCAGAAGCAAAATGCAGAATTTGGTGTCACTCTTTAGACGGAATGAGAAAATCTCATCCCTTTTGAAAACTTGAATAATAAAAAAAAAATATGAATTAAGCTGAGTGAGACAATCTTATACTTATCGTTTTCTTACGTCCTGCAAAACAAAGTCAA